>NC_135501.1:131444950-131664950 GCF_052857255.1 Amblyomma americanum
ATTACCATGCCGAAAAACCCTGCATTTATTGTGTATGGCTTTTGCTGCCTGATTGTTTTTTGTATATTATTGTTTTCTCTTTTTTGCTGTTTCTAAATCTGTTTGCAAAATTGCGGATGCCTCAACAAATTTTTTGTTGAAATTAATATTTCCCACTGCATCTGTTTTCCTCGGTCTGGTTATCTGCCATATTTTGCCATGCTTCATATGTACAATTATTACCAGGAGGTCCCCCTGACAGTTTCTCCTTTGCGACCGCCTTCTGTATTGATTAATTTATGTACTTAATACCTTTAATGCGTTGTCAAGTAACAATAATAAAAAGTTCGCCTTCGTTTAGGAAAATTCATCCATCTTGTGCGACCCAAAAGTATTGCAAAAAGCGGTGTTTCTTTGAAACTTATTGTGATTATATTCTGAATAGCTACATCAAAATGTGAACAAAGGTCTTTTTCATTACCATCCGCTTAAGATTTTTTTTCGCCATCTATGCTACCTGATCCCAGTAAACTTCCTAATTTCTTCCGCCCACCAGATTTGAGGTAGAGGTCATTGCGAGATACAACAAAAATCTTGCTTCATATTACTGTGTTCGTCTTACATTAGACTCCACCACGTTTGCAAAAGAGAGTATCGGTTATCGTCTGTACGCTACACATGCCAGACTCATGACCATTTTTCCCTCTTCATAGCGCCTAGGTTATTATCAGCTTGCATTTTATTCCGGAAAAACTATGTTCTTCTGACCTTAATGTACACATGACGTTTTCGTTTCGATAGCTCTCTGCGCTGTCCTCAATCCATATCCAAGGCTTGCGTTAGCCTACAAGCTTAGCCCTATGGGCGAGTTGTGGCAAGAATAAAAATAGTATAGGTCAGTTTTGAGAGATACTAGTACGATGAAATTACTATTTAAGAGGCCTTGCCAAACGTGCGCACCAGAGCCGTCATGCTGGCTGTGGCTTTCAGCGTTCAGGGGTCGCAATTCAGCGGAGGCGAAGCGTGATTATGCCACCAGACTGGACTATTAAGTGTAGGTTAAACAATCACAGGTTGTCTAATTTTTACAGATTCGGCCGCTAGTGCATCGTTATTGAGCCCTGAGCAGCTCGTGGACGTAAGCCCTAGGAGGTTGAAGACTAGGTCTTTTTCTTAATCTGGTGGCTATTTCACTCTAGGCATCGCTACCTGCGGCAGAATATTGTTCTCTGTTCAAGGATATGTAGCTTTGCCTTAATATTCAGAGTATGATAGTATGGGAGATGGAGATTTGCAGGCGCTTTGGGCTACTTCGAAAAATTATAATTAAACCCGCACGGATGTAGTGCGCTTTTAAATGTAGAACAGGAATCGGCGAGTAGATTTTGGGGGTGTGCGAAGAAAGAGCGCTTGAGAGGGTTGCTCGCATGATGTCGCTGGAAGTACGCTGCGTCGTAAGAGGCGTACGAGAAATTCATTGGAAGCTTTCTCTTCAGTGCAGGGTCGACAGAGTTTGCACAGTATTGGGCCAACTTACGCCGTTAACTTAGGAAGAGCTCAGAAATACGTTCACTTTTTGTTTTTCGTTTAGCACGGCATTTCTTCTAGTCTCGCCTTCCCAGGATTTTTTTTCAGCCTGTGCTGGTCATTCTTTATTGGCCATGTTATTGCAAGTTCCTGCATCGCCCGTCAAGTGCCTGCCCTGAAAACTTTGCGTATGTTTGGAAAGTACTCGGTTGTCCAAGAAATGAAATAAAACTCTTTTCTTTTAGCTATTCCTGGTGCTTTACCTTGTTGGTCTTGGCTCGTGAAAGCACTGACCTGATGGTGGAAGCCATGAACCTATAAAGCCACTGTTCGGCTAAGAATGTGAAGACCCTAATAATGCTCCGCAGTTCTTCTGCTAAGTACCTTAACATATATATGCTACCAAGGTATCTTCTCTCTTGGTTTGTTTTCAAAATGTTCTTCATTTATTTTTCTGAACGCGTCTGGTAAACAAGCGGTAAAAGTTTTGTGATATTTTCTTTCCTTCCAGATGTGTCATGATTGGGAATTCATAACTTTCCATGTAAAGGGTTTGACAGCAGCACAGCACTTGTAGACGTTTCCCTCATCCCTGTTTCTTTTGTAGGGCCCCTGAAAAAGGAGTTTAGGTTGTCGTATAGAATATAGGCCACCGAGCGTCCATGCCGCGTAGAATGCCTCATAAACGAGCCGATTATTTACAGTATATTTTAAAAAATTCTCCTTCTATGCCTCGAGGTGACTAGAGGTGCCAGGCTTTAGACCAAATCCGCGAACTGTGATCACGGCCGGAAGCTCCGCCCCACACCGGGGAACTCCCACGTGCGCCGGCAGCCGGTGGATGATCCGAGTGGTTTGTGCTGCCGGGCAGCGCCGACATTTTATTGTAAAAAATTTGCGAAAGTAGAGAGAAAAGCGCAGAAACGCTGAAATTCAATTTTTACCTAGACAACTAAGCTTTTAAAAACGGATTAAATATTTCTTGCAGCGAGATATTGGTTAAACGGCGTCCTTGGACATCCGAGGCATGCCGCAACATTCTTGAAAGCTCCTTACAGAGCCCCTTTAATTATTGGTCTTTCCATCTGCGCTTTCTTTTGCGCTGACAGCACATAGCCTTATCACTTTTTTTACTAGGCCACCTGGCAACGAAGTTGTCCCGAGCAGTCATAACCACGCGTTGTTGTTTCCAAGTTGTCAGAGGTCACTGTGGTTCTTCCATAGACCTTATCTGGATCGCTCGATGCTGAATTTGAACTTAGCGCAGACTAAAGTGGTGGTGTCATTATTCTTCGACGACGGCCAAGGACTCTTTGTCTATCGCCAGCGCTGGATGGCTGGATTCTTGACTGCTCGGCTACCATTTTTACTCCACACAAACCTTATTAGCCGCGCCGCCAGTTCTCTTCGTTTCGCCCCTGATAATCGGTCACCATAACACTGAGTTAGCCGTGAACTTCATTGGCTGTAACAAGAACACGAACCACTCGCTGACCGCACCCGACTACTGATGTATGCTTCAACTTCAACGTCTACGGCACCGTCCTCGGTCATGACTCACAAGCGCCGTGACCCCCAACTTTCACGACAATTTGGACGAAAATTCTGAAGGACGGATTGAGTAGCATGGTTTTGCTGCCAGTTTACCCCGCGCTGCAATGCTCTGGGAAGTTGCCACATTCGTTTTGTACATTGGAACTATTTGGCAGGGCCTTTTGTGAAAACCATAACCATGGTAACCAACCTGGGATACAAATATTAGGAAGGTTTTGAGAAGTTTAGAAGCTTAGAACGTGACGAAGGAGCTGCCTGGTTTCGTGGACACTGATGTAAAAGAAGAAAAAGATACGCTTGTAATGGGAGGCATGAAAGAGCGGCTTTTCACAGACCTTTTATGAAACCCAGGAAAACTTTTTGCCGAATGAGCGAAGGAGTTGGCTACCATAGAGAAGAGCGTACATGACTCTGATGCCTTGTCAACGATTAACGCAAATCTATGGCAGTAACTCCCCCAACCTATTTGTTCCTTGTGATTTCGACTAGGGTGTCATTAACCCGCGTTTCTTCCCTCCCACACTCTGGCCGCTTCCGGTCTCTTAACGTTACACCTATCATTTTTCTGCTCATGGCTCGCGGCGTTATCCGTTACTTAAGCTGAACCCTTTTCGTTAGCCTCCACGTTTCTGCCCCTTGGCTGAGTACCGGTAAGATACAGCTGTTGTACATTCTTCTCTTGAGGGATACTGGTAAACTGCCAGTCATGAGAAGGCAAGTGTAGCAGGGGGCGGCAGAATGTTAGGTGGGCGGATGAGATTAAGAAGTTCGCATGCATGGGGGGGGGGGGGGGGGCGCAGAGGTCAAATGACAGGGTTAATTGGAGAGACATGGGAGAGGCCTTTGCTCTGCAGGGGATGTAGTCACGTTGATAATAATGATGGCAGTCATTCATTAAATTTACTGGGAAGTTGTTCGCAGATCCTAACTTTCAACACCAGACTTCTTGTGTCTTGTATCGTACAACGTTGTAGTCTTCGCGAAGAGGCTCGACTAACATCCGAGCAGGATGAGGCAATACGGGTCGCGATTAGGTCTTCCAGACCTTCCCTCAAAGCTGAGGAGGAGGAGGAGGAGGAGGAAAGGCGGGAAGATTAACCAGTTCGCTTTCCTGCACGAGGGGATTAAAAGATTAGGAAGAGAAGAGAGTAGCAGAAAATTGAAGTTAATATGCAAAGCTGGAGTGTTTGGTAAAGACACCGGCAGTTGTGTAGGCGAGTTCTTAATAAGCAGAGCACTACCTTGGGGGCCTTCACTGCCGACGATCGCCGCGGCCTGTTGCCGAGAAGCTTCATATCCGTCAGTGGGCGTGGATCGAGACGCTCCAGTGCACGACAGTGAGACTGCCATTCGGCACTGTAGGCAGGGTATTCAGAAAGAATGTGGGCTATAGTCTCGTCACACCCGCAGGTGGCACATGTAGGGCTATCAGCCATACCGATTAAGAAAAGGCAGTGCTTGGTGAAAGCTACAACAAGCCACAGGCGTCCATGCAATGTTGTTTCACGTCGTTGTAGGCAGATTGGAAGCCGAGCTTGAGATCTGGGTCCTAGGATTTTAAACGCGAATTCGAAGATTGGCCTGAATTCCACGCGGCAAGCGTGATGTCCCGCGCCAGTCGTCTAAGCCAACCCACTGGGTCGGCTCTCGAGATGGGGATGGCCACACGATCGCCCTCATGATGAGCAGTTTATGCGGCCTCGTTCGCGAGATGGTTGCCTGCGTTCCCGCTGTGTCCTGGCAGCCATTGTTAAACAATATCGTGCCCCTTATTGATGACGGTGTGGTGGAGCTCTCGCATTTCCACGCCCAGTTGTTCATATGACCCATGACGAAGAGTATATTGTAAGGCTTGGAAGGCTGCCTTCGAATCTGTGAAAACTGACTTTTGCTGGGGCGTTTCTTCACTGATATGCTGAATGGCGACACGAATAGCAGTATGTTCTGCACCAGTCGATAAAGACCGGTGTGATGTTCTCACTTTTTTAACTACGGTCCTTACGGGGATGGCCACGGAGCCCGAGTAACTGGCAGGGGTCACTGAGCCATCGGTGTAGACGTGCAGTCGTTGTCCGTGGTTCTCATGCAAATAATCTCGAGTGGTCTGTTTTAAATCTGTCGGTGGTTTATCAGCCTTCATTTTAATGCCCAGTATAGAAAGAAGCACACGAGGTTGTTGCAGACTCCAGAATAGAGGAGATGGTCCAGAGGCTGGTGTAAATAAGGCGGGTAAAAATTCGCGATGGGCGTCAATAATTTTCGCAAACGATGTATGCAGCCGGTTAGCAGGAAGACTGGCAAGATGGTGCTCCATAATCCGAGAGAGCTGACGAATATGCGCTCTCAAGGCTTCGACTGTTACACAGGCTGTCACTGGATTCTCCTGTGCGATGAGTACTGTTTATGCTGTAGACGCGCATTTTGTTGACACCGTATGTTGGTTTTCCTCAAGTTTCCTAGTGCGGAGATAGTGTATGGAAGGAATCCTACGAATAATGCGGTGTACAGCGTTAGCATCGACTGCATTGATGCTGCCAAGGACTACCCTCCGAGAAAGGAGAAAACGTGAACGATCGATGTCAGTCGCCTTTTCATGTACGAGACGTGTGGGCTCCATGTTAGATTACGATCGATGATTACTCCAAGAAAGCGTTGGCTTCTTTCGTAGGGTATTGTTGAGCCATTTATGCATGCGGGATAATGAGACATGCTTTGGCGTGTAAAGGCAACACGGGAATATTTTTCAGTAGAAATCTACTGGCCTTGCAGGCGGAGGTAGGCCGTAAGAAGGCTTGACGCCTTTTGAAGCCTTGTTCGAACTGGTAGTCGCTTAACTCCTGATTCCCAGATACAAATATCGTCCGCATAGACTGAGACTTGCGCCGACTGTGGTAGTACTTTGATAAGGCGGAGAAGTGCAAGACTGAAAACCGTTGTGCTAAGTACTTCTCCCTGTGGGACCCCACGGGAAGTGAAATGTGAGGATGTTGGTCCGTCCTCAGTCTGCATAAATAGTTATCGGTTGGATAGATAACTGCGTATCCAGCAGAACATGCGACCACTAAGTTCTGGAGATTTCACAGAGTCCAAAATAGCTTGATGAGTGACGTTATCATACGCCCCTTTAACATCCAGAAACAACGCCGTGGTCAAGCGCTTTAGATGCTTCTGATGTTGAACTGTTGGCACCAGGCCAATCACGCTATGAGTAGACGAACGTCCAAGCCGAAACCCGGACGTTAATGTCTGGATATATTTGGTAGTGCTCCAGGCGCCACTCAATTCGCGCAAGTACCATCCTTTCCACGAGTTTGTCCATGCAACAAGGCAATGCAATTGCACGGTGAGATGTTAGGTCAAGCGGCGATTTTCCGGCTTTAAGCACTGGAACTAGACGCCTTGATTTCCACGTGTCCGGAACTGTACCCGCACACCATGATGAGTTGAAGTGGTCTAAAAGTGCTCGTCGAGCCTCCTGACCAAAATTTGCAAGTGCAGAATATGTAACTCCAGTGGGCCCCGGAGACGAAGACTGTCTGCAGCCGGCCATGGCGGCGTCAATTTCTTCCAAGAAGTAATACTTCGCCTTCCAGAATCTGGAGTACCTTGGAGTATCTGCCTGGCTGAAGACGTAGCCGATATACTGGAGATTCTAGAAGTACTGCTTCGCCTGCCAGAATGTGTAGTATCTCAGCCACGTCTTCAGTAAGGACGGCGTACACCCCAACTCACAAAAACAGGCACTTTTTCTAGTTATAGCAGACTGATGGCAAGACAGGCCCCCACAAATTTCTTGGACCGTGCGCGTATTGCAGACAGTTTGTTAATGACTTTTCACTTATCGTCGAACTGGACACAGAACTAACAGAGGCCGACGCGCAATTAAAAAAGGAAGTGCCTCAAGCGAAGCACTGTGCTTAACTTCAGCATAATTTATATTCCCCTACGGTAATTTGACAATTTAGGCATAAGCGTAGGCTGACATTTATACTGATTAAAGGTGGGCCTGGGTGCCGTCCTCGTGCAGAAAAAGGGTGGGCAAGGGACAAGCAATCCCGTATGCATGCAAGCTCTCCGCTCTCAAATAACGGTTCGAACTATTCGATGACCGAGGAATGCTTGGTATCATCTGGAAAACCTCGATATTGCGCCCGTACAACTGTGGGCGACCTTTGATGGTTCTTAGTGATCACCACGCTATGTGCTGGCTGGAAATTAGAAAAAGCCTTCTTGCCGTCTCATTCGATGGCGACGTCGGCTCCAATAGTTACACATCACTGCAGTCTGTAATTTTGAGAAGAAACACTTTGGTGGAGGCTGCTTGAAACTTGCACTCGACGACGCGCTACCAAAGAACTGCCCTAATTATGTCTTCCTGGCACTGCTAAGCATGACAGCTTTAGTTCAGAACCAGCTCTCGCATCTTGATGTAAATCTCGATTGCCCGAGAGGTAAGATCGCCTCAGAATAGGCATTGTTCAAGAGCATATACTCGTCTTTTTTCATACAGACCGATGTTCTCATGAACTTCAATTTTGCACGCACCAAGACCCGATCCCTTATTGCTGTGCCGAAAAACCTTCTAGAAAAATATTGCGGATCCTACTGACGACCCGGGAGGTGGACAAAGGTTGAATAAGCACGCTGCACCGAGTTCAAGAGATTCATTACTGCCGCGGTGGCTCAGTGTTTAGGGCGCGCGGCTACTGATCTGGAGTATCCGAGTCCGAACCCGACCGCGGCAGCCGCGTTTCGATGGAAGCGAAACGCAAAGGCGTCCGTGTGCTGTGCGATGTCAGTGCACGTTAAAGATCCCCAGGTGGTCAACATTATTCCGGAGCCATCCACTATGGCACCTCTTTCTTCCTTTTTCTCAGTCCCTCCTTTATCACTTCTCTTATGGCGCGGTTCAGATGTCCGCCGAAATGTGAGACAGGTACACCTGCATTTCCTTTACACAAAAACCAATTTAATTTTTATTTGTTATCATTACTGGCCATGGTTTTTTTCCCGATCTCGCACTTGTCATGACTATCATGAGCACCACTCACGAAAGATGCGACTCACCCTAATATATGGACTTTTAAACCACATGCAACCACCTACAAAGCCCTTCCACCAGATTGTAATGGATCCGCTCGGCCTTTTCCAGCGGAACATGTGTCAACGAGTGAATCATCGTGGCGACCGACTAGTTGATCGGGCCTGCCGAACCTGACGCCGCCCCGATTAGCACTGCATCGTAAGTCAACAAATGCTTCGACGAGCAAATACACTCACGTAAAGCCGCTTTGGATTCTCTCATCGCAGGGAGGGGAACAGTATTGACTACCGCGCTTACCCAAGCCATTCTGGACTACAGCCACAGAAGCCATCGACGTAGGGCTGCTACAATCCGTATACAAATGGCGTTACGGAAAGCCTTAACAAGACCGCTGCCGTCCTGCTTGCGATGTGCGTTGACGCACAGCAAAAGACTTAGGACGTCACAGTGACCTATGTGGTGGTCGCATTTGATACCGCTGTTGCGGTAACAAACACAGCTTACACGCTCAAGCTTGTGCACCACACAGATGTCTCGACTACGGTAAACGCACCGACACCCGACGCTAAAATCAGGGACGACGGGAAACTTAAAACCCTCCAAATGACCAATTATGGCTGTGGACGCATTTATACGGCCGGAACCTATTGAAAAAGCGGTGCGAAAATTTTTCGCAGCATAAAATACCTACTTGGTTTCAATTATGAGCTCGTTTTCTACGTTGCGACGACGCATAATCTATGCCATGAAAACCTTGATGTTATTGAAGGTAAATCGCTAAAAACGATACCACTTATGTTAAAGATGCCTTTCTTATGGCCCGTTATTTTGCCCTTCTAGTTTGGTTTAAGCATGGGGTATTGCTTGGAATATTGCTTTATGCAATACCTTCCAGGTTAACAGGAAGGTATCGTCACAATGCTCCGTTTTAATACCTTGTCTTCAGTTTAAATCTTTGTTGCCGACAGTGCATGAGCTTGATACTTTTTTTCCAAGTCAAAAGGGTACCATAGCACTTCCGAGCAGTGCTAATCACGTGCTGATATTTCCACGTTATTAATGCGTAAGCCGTATTTGCCCCAATGAAGGAAAATCTGTGCGTGTGGGTGTGGCTGTGTGTGTTTCGATAGTACCAATAAAAGATGGCATCCACATGCAACCTGGCAGGTGGTGCTTAATAAAAGGTCTCGACGCAGGAATTTGCTATGGAATTGCAACCTATATCGCACAAATTCCACCAATGGCAGCAGCTGCCATCGAAGGGCTGCGACGCAACGCTTAACCAGTGCACCACTGCGCCAGGAGCTGTATGGGAACTCCCAAGGATCTATCAATCTTCAGCAGAGAAAAGCCAGTGCTTCATATGAGTGCATTAACTTATCAGCAATCGCGTTATACCTTTCAGGCGGACAGCGGGTCGCTGCCGGGCGCCGACTGCGTTCACAAAGCGAGCAGGCGGGCTTGCGCCTTCTTACATGTAAGCAGTCTGAAGTTTGAAAGGACGAACTGCTTTGCGAGTTGGCTTGGCTTGACGGACTTGAAGCAGTGGAATGCCACACGGCCCAAGAAGAGAGCCGAAGGAAGAGAAGAAACGGACACAAGACGGCACTGAACTGAGAACTGGCATTTATTTGGTGCGCTGCGCATATTAATACACGTAAGACTACCATAACAAACAAATTAAAATCACCGCAAACTGGACACTCATGCACAAAAACCCTGCAAGACGACAACGGGTAAGGAACACAGTTAAAGAAAAGGGATACATTTACCGATGATGGCATTGACGGAGCTCTTTCAAAGCTATCACCCGGTTTCTTGACCTGTGTGGCCTCAAAAATTTCTCGACACAGCTGATGTTTGTTTCTTGCAAAAAATTTAAAACCTGCAACAGCTGTCAACAATGTCGAAGAAATCTGGTGGCAGACACTTCGTGCATTCATTGAATTTCGTATATTTTGTGAAACGTTTAGCAAAAGACTCAGAGTGAACTTTGTTTTTTGGCTCCGGAGAATTTGCAAAAAAGGTTCGCTGCGAAAAAAAAATAATTTCAAATATTTCGACAGCACTCGCACAAGTGCAAGCTAGAACTGTACAAACTCATATGCAAAATTTATTGTAACGAAGAGAACAGTCTATATAATGCTTCTAATAAACTTAGAAGCACGAGCAGAGCAACTGGCTACACTAGAGGTCCAAACTGCAGAATGAGTTTGAGCAGAACACAGGATGTTGAGGTCTTCATCAAGTTTTGCCTAAATGTAGGCTTGGTGTGACAAAGGTGTTGGTAGATGACCTTCAAAAGTTTTAAGGCAGTAGTAAACAGATCACTAAACTGTCGAGCGTAAGTTCACTGCTGCAGATAAAATCACATTCGAATTCTTATTCCTAAATTCTTTATTTGAATTGCCAACGTTTTGCTTCATGGCCAGTAGCTTAGTTGTCACTTAAAGCTTGATTTTACTACCCATAACCGGCTATATTGAAGGCGAGGGGCGCGTATGGCCGACAGTTAGTAAAGTGGGAATGGCACAAACAGCTTCTACCAAGTCGCCATGAATTAATCGCCCGTTAATGCGTGTGCTTTCAAAAGGCTTGCAATTTCCACAAAATTTACTTCAATTTTTAGAGGCAAGCTCAGCTTTTTAGGGCAAAAGTTTTGAAAATTGCAAAATTGTAAGACATGGCTATGGAAATATTGATGGTAATGATTTGGTCTGGTTTATTGGGGTTTAACGTCAGAAGCGACTCAGGTTATGAGGGACGCCGTAATAAAGGGCTCGGAAATTAGGACCACCATGAGTTCTTTAACGTGCGCTGACATTGCACAGTACGCGGGCCTCTAGAAATTTTCATTCTGCTGATATGTAGCAAAATCTTTCTTTTAGAGTGTTTCCCGCGAGAGCATCGGACAGTTAAAACTGCCATAGAAAAACAATGGGGAACGCTTTTGACGACAGCAAAAATGTGAATAGAAAAAATACAAAACTGCCTTCGGGTGAGCTGCGGATATATTGATTGGTATACTAAAATCTGACCTTATAAAAAATTTTGCGTTCATAAACGGTTTCTCGCACAAAATTGATTTTGTCCAGAATTAGTGGGTACGAGGCGATTGATCGAAATGCGGGCAAAGTGTCAAAAAGCGTTATTTTATACCGGTCTCTTCAAGTTCTCATATTCAAATTCACGTTTCGACTCCGTATCTTGCAGTGACTAACGAATAGAGCCTACAAATCAAGAAAAAAAAATGAATTTCTGCATCATGGTTGTACAAACACTTAAAAAGGTATATGAAACATAAAGACGAATGTACAATTTGCACAGTACACCACTAAATCCCGAGCCAAAGACAGGCACTTGAAATTTGGGGAGAGAGAGGTCTTTTGTGCAAAATCTGCATCTATAATGTATGAGGGCAGTTTTTCTCTAGTTGTGTTCCTGAGCTAAATATGCGTACAGACGCATCTGATCACGTCAAGAGATTTAAGCTATTTCTATTAGCGATTTTGGATAGGATTGTTTAACCATAACCTTCGGATCACAGTACTGAGCCCTTCCACATATTTTAATAGGCAGTGCAAATTTGTTGACAGTAAGGAAATGTTCAGATTTAATTTAGTTTTTCCTAAAGGCCCATATTTGTGATGTATCAACGGTAAGGCACCCTGACATTCGGTTTCGCCTCCCAGGTGGTGTGACAAAGCTGAACGGAATATTTCGTCTCAAAATCTTCGCTAAGGGCACCATAAATCGTTGCAGCGTCAAGAAAGGAGGAAAATTGATGAAGTGCCTTTAATTTGTCGTAATTCTGTAATAAATACACAGTACCATAACTTCTTGTGTCTCCTCCTGACTCGTCTAACAGCTTGTAAGAGCCGTTTGGACGCCAGAAAAATATATGAATAAAGCAGACACAAAATATTGCACACATGTAGTCAATTTGGTGAGTTATCTACCTGCTGTGGTTGTTATTGAACGGTCGAGAACAAACTATTTACAACGAGCTGTGGTCTGGTGGATTTCGCATTAATATACACCGCGCTCTGCTGATACGCTAGATAACATTTTTTTGTCGTTTAACCACGAAATTGACTGCAGTGCTTTGGCCAGATATATACGTGAACTATTTAAAAAGATTATACAGAGCGCTGAGTGAGAACGCGTTGAAAATGTCAAAGCGACAGAACGCAACAATTGGCGTATGGCTGTACGTGCCAACAAGCAGGAGTGCCACTCATTTTTCAAGTCAGTTCAATGACCCATTTTCCTGAGATGAACATCTTTAAAAAGAAATGAGACTTTGTTTTTACGTCATGTTTACAGGGCGGGTCTTTTATTAAAAAGTTCTATATGCTCCGCAGCTAGATCATAAATAAATACAATGGAGAAGTTCATCGACATATTGCAAAGCAGTGAAATGTAGTATATGAGAATTAAATTTAATTGGTAGTGTGGGGCCCACAGCAAGATATCCCAAGAGTGACATTCAGTCTTTGTGACGTTCTAGAAACTGCTGAGCCTATCTTGTAAATTATAGAGGCGGCAGTTCTTTGAGGCCAGAAGTATGTCATTTTTCTGGAGCCATTACTTCGCATGCAATATCTCAAAAAGTAGGTTTTAGAAGAACATGGGTACTTGGAGAAAGTGGATTTCCTGAAACCCGTGCAAGCGTATCATATCCCGATAATCTTAAGCGCACTGAGGTATACTTGGTGAAGGAATAAGGTTTGAAATGAGATCTTTAAACAAGTGTTTTTGCGATATTCATTAAAGAAAGCTTTTTGGAATCCGGGTCGCAAGAAAACGTACTGCAGAATAAAGCTATGCATTTACCCCACTAACAAGGGCGGTCACGAAAGCTAGAGGACGCAGTCAGTGTGGACAAATCATTTATTTATATTCCTGCAGGAACGCATTAAGTATACAGTGTTGAAAGTGCCTAGGACAAAACACATAGTTGGAAAAAATCTGCCGCACGTAAACATTGAATGGATCATCTCCACCCGCACACAGAGATCGGAAAACAAAATCATGTGTTACAGCCCAAAGAAAGAACTCGACAAAAAAGTCGCAAATACTCTATGAAAGCAGTGAATATAGAGCCTATAGCGTAGAGAACAATCGACAAAAAATAAATGTTTATTCTTAGAAATAATCTTCCGGGTGGCAGCTTTGCGAACATATTGGCATATAATATAAGGCGAAAATTCGAGCATAGCGCAGTACAGTAGGTTTGCGATCTTTCAAACCGTTTTTACAGCACCAGCAAGGGTTGATGGAACGCCAAGGTACACGGGAGGCATACACGTTCATTCATACTGCCAAATTCTGCTGGTGCAGAATACTACAATCTAGCTCTTAGTCTTCAGCTATTTGAACAGTTTATCTTACCACCTGAAACTAATTAGTCGATGGGACAATTTCAGCCAAGGTATGCTTTTCTGCACCAAAAAGCGGTGAACGTTCTGCAGAGGCCAGTACATTGTTTTAAAAATACACGACACGGACACCTAACCAACGGCACTCTGCAGAAGGTTCATACATAGGGCACTAAACTAAGTGAAAACAAAGGTAACGATAACAGATACCATTGTCTGGACTGAAAGACGGACGCATGTTAACTAGGAATCAAGCGGGGCAGAGCAGATATTGCAGGGAACATTTATAGGAGTAGATTGTGAGGGACACAAACAATTACCTTTTCAAGGTCAATTTCAAGCATTCTGATTTGTTCCTGATAGTAACTGCAGTAACGGCAAGACTTTTCGGGCAGTATGTAGGTATGTTGGATTGCACGTCCCCTCAAGCCTTATGTCTGGCGATTTGCAATGGTAGTGGACATTGAAAACAGTGAGTAATAATCATACAGTCATCGTGATATAGAGAAATTGCCCAATAAGCATCTACATGCGGCAAGTTTTTTTCACTAGTGCAGTTTAGCATCAATTATAATGCGAGATTTATTCAACGACTGCGAGATATACAGCCTTTTTATGAAAAGCCTAGATATAAGTGGCGCTCGATAAGGAGATAACGGCCTCGTAGAATTCTCGCGAAAGGCGGCCTGGCGAACTCGTCTTCGGCAACTGATCACTAGTCAAGCTACCAAAGGACATAGAGCTGTCCCTATCAAGCCTCGTGTAATGCAAGAGAGGTGCAGAGCAGGCCGAAGTGAAGAAAATTGTCGCATCCCAATCTGCTTTGTGTAGGTATTGATTTTCGCAGTAGCCACTGCATTATGGAATGACGGGGCCTTGTGAGGCAATGTTAGACACATCCATTGCAATGTACGGCTCAGGTTTAGTAACTGCTGAGAGGGAACAGCAAGGATAAATAAATCGGTACATAAACATCGCGAAACTAGGACAACTGCCGTCCAAATCCTTCAATTTCGGCGCCCTCCATGACGCCGTAAGCTCACCAAGTCAATTAATCTCATCCGGCCGTGTGACAAGCCTCCGCAAGCGAAATTTCATTCTCATACACTTTTAGGCGCAGGCGGGAGCGTCGAATGACGCCTAGTGCATTTCAGCACCTCTCATGTATTTTATCTGCCTCTTATGGTGTTTACGTGTACTTTCTGATGTGCGCACATGCGCTTGCGAAGGAAGTAGAGTGAGAATTAGTGGGCGGGATTCACAGTAAACAAACGGAAGAGTATCCATCCGTCTATAAGGCATCAATGAAACAGGTCAATAAACGAAAATGCAAGTTCGTTGCCTGGGCGAAAACAAACAGCACAAATAAGACTAATGAGAGCAACGAGAAGGTAACAAGGCGCCATGTGCAATTCACAAGAAGGTTAGAAAGCTAGCGCGAAGAAATCTCAAGTGCCTGTTCCGTGCGAGCCACGGCTTGAATCCGAGCGGTATGCACTAGGAGACTGGCTTGTCTTAAATTACTAGAAATGCTAAATTATTGCGTCAACTGCGAAAATCACCTTTACACAGTACCTAAAGCCAGTTTGAGCATGTTTTATCCTAACGCGAGTGTTAACTAACTTCTTTATTTTCCAGAGCTGCATTGATCTTTTGTGCTTCTCGCAAGTTTATTGTCAATTCTCGCCAAATTTTGGCAAGCTTCGGCACCACATTTTTTTATTATTCCTGATATCAAGAACCTTGCAGCGATCCCTGTATTGCGCAAACTTGTTTTTGGCTGATCATGCATTTTTGTTTCTTTTTTGTTCGGCATTCTAAGGCGAATTGCGTGCACGCTGGATGCACGCAATATAAAAATTAAAGGTGTCATTTTGAAAAACCTTTGACCGTAAAATTCTCAGACTGAGACCTAAAAAGAAATGCGTTTAACATTGAAATCATTTCTCTAGCACCCCTACGAAATAGTCTCCCTTGTAGTGTATACACAAGTTCTAACGCTTCTTGAGGTCTTAGAAAGAGTTGGAAAACGCTTGCTTTGGCAGGGCTCTCAGCTCTTTTGCCATGGCGTCTTCAATAGCCTCCATGCTCCCCATACAGCGACCTTTTAGGGCTCTCTTCACACGAGGAAACAGAAAAAATTGAATAAGGAGCGGCCAGGCGAGTATGGCGGATGCGGAAGTACAGTAATGCTGTGCTGGGTGAGAAATTTTGTCACACTGAGGGCAGTGTGCGGCCTTGCGTTATCGTGGAGTAGGCTCCATTGTCCAGATGCGCATAAGTAAGGGAGACGGCGTCGCAGGGCATCACGCTTGTGTTGGAGCTCGCCGATATAAAACTCCTGAGTCACCGTCTGTCCTTGTGGAACGAACTCGTGGTGTATGACACCTCTGGCATCGAAAAAAATATCAGCATCGTCTTTGTTTCGGTCTTCTGTCGCCGCACCTTTCTCGACACCGGAGATCTTATGGACCGCCATTCGGCGCTCTGCCTCTTTGAAGATCGTATTAAAAACACGATCGTCTTCAGCAATGATCCGTAGACGAATGCAGCACCCTTCTCTGCCTCGGAGAGCAAATCAACGCTCACTGATGTGCGCGTGTCCTTCTGGTCCTGTGTGAGAGAGTGCGACACAAGTCTGGCATTGAGCTTTCGTTTCCCTATGTTCTCACGCAATATTTGGTGGCGTGTTGTCTTACTAGTGTCGAGCGCATCAGATAGCATGCGGACTGAAATGGTGCCGTCTTGTTGTACGATTTCCCTGGTTTGTGCTACGTTGTTTTCATTCCGCGAGGTTTAAGGGCGCCCCTGTCTTGTGTCGTCTTCCACCGATGTTCTTTCCAAACGAACCGCTTGTGTCACTCAAAAATTCGCGCCCGCGATAATGTCTCTTAACCATAAGCATCACGAAGGAGCTCATACATCTGTGTGGCTGTCTTGCCAAGCTTCAAACAGGATTTAATATTTACACTCTGTTCGAGGTTGACGGCCATCTCTCCACATTTACTCAGTAGAATGCGCAGACGACTAGTTACGTGTTTCTTTACATGCAGTGCCATCTAGTGGCTGCCATAGCAATTGACATAAATAGCTCAGATTAGCCCGAAAAGAAGGTGCTAGACATGTGCGCCAACATTTTTGGGGGGGAACCATTTCTAGAGAAGAAAATAAATGAGTCTCGAAACTTTGCGGACAATGGTTGTAATATCGTTCGATAATTGGAAGTTTCTGATTATATAATTCGGTGCTATTGGTTTTATAATTCGTGCGCGCAAGTGTGTGCAGAAAGGTAGAAAAAAATAGCTGCGGTTCAACTACTGCTGAATTTAGTTAAAGAGCGAAAGCTGCAGTGTATCAGGTGAGTAGACGCGGCTTGGCCTGTAACGTTGAGTGCGTTCCGCACACTGGATAGACAATGCGCCTCCCCTGGCAGGTGGCGGTTAAATTAATGGTTGATCGCTAGAGGTTGGTCACCCAATGAAGGCTGCGGCTTAGTGGCTTAGCTCGGTTATGCCAGGTTACACGTAGCGAAAGGTAAGACCTAGCATGGTTAGCCTTGGTTAATCTTGATTGCAAGTCCGGGTTATTCTGATTGTCTAGCTATGTTGGCGGATTAAAGACGACACAAGTGTGGTTGCGGTGCACACGAACTCTCCTTTTAAATCCTTCGACATGTTATCAGGCATGCAAAGCAGCTGGCGAAGCGAGCGGAGGCGAGCGCACCGACGAGGAACGCGGTGTGACGTCATACCAAACGGCGGCGGAGGCGAACCGCGCGGTGTAACGTCATGCCAGATGGCGCAGCAAGCGCGCAAAGTACAGTAACCGTCTCACACATCTAGGTGCCACCGCGGTGGCTGAGTGGTTATGGCGCTCGGCTGCCGGTCCGAAAGACACGGGTTCTATCTCGGCCGCGGCGGTTGAGTTTCGATGGAGGCGAAATTCTAGAGGCTAGTGTGCTGTGCGATGTCAGTGCACGTAAAAGAACCCCAGGTGGTCGAATTTCCGGAGCCCTTCACTACGGCGTTCCTCATAGCCTGAGTCACTTCGGGAAGTTAAACCCCCTTAAAACAAAAAAACATCTCGGTGGACACCCGAACCGCGCTGTGAAGAAAGAGTTGCATTTTAAGGAAAGTCTCGGCTCTGCGCAACTGCGGAACACCAGTGGCTTGGTGCTCCTAGTGGCGGATGCGCAGTTGTGACTAGAATGTGAGAGAGAGAGAGAAATGCGCCATGTGTTGCCACTGCTCCTCGCGCATGCGCAGCACGGTTCTCCAGGAATCACGCGAAACTGCTCAACCTGCGGTCAGTACAGCTTTCGCTTTAAAAAGCAGCAGAGCTTCTAGCTTCACTTGAAAATGCGCAGTTCGAATTGCAAACCTAAATAGGAAGAAATACAGAAGCTACTGGTATTTCCTGGGAGCTTCAGCCCTGACTGCACTCTAAGACATGATTATCGCTGGTTTCCGAAAATGAATACGCATAGTTGAGAAACCATTTCGAGAGATCATCAAAATCGTCATCATTAGCCTGACTACATGCACTGCGGGGCAAAGGCCTCTCCCATGTCTCTTTAATTAACCTATCAAAATTTTGGTGTGGGGTTGTCTGTGGTTCATCTTGAGTAACGGTTATGCAGCGCAAAAACAACAGGGACACAGGGGGAATACACAAAGAACAGGAATGGCACTGAGAAGCGCCCGTCCTGTTCTTTGTTTCTTCCCCTTCTGTCCATGTTGTTTTGCGCTGCACTACCCTTAAGACGTTCTCCAATTGCCCCGGTCATTTGCCAGCTGCATCCACCCTATGCCTGCAAACTTTTTAATCTCGAGCGATATACGCCAACAACTACTTCAATTATGAGTATAAACATAGAGAAAGCCATGAACACTGCAAAATAAGAATAAAAGTTCAGAAATTCTGCGAGCTGCTCAGAATTATCATTGTTGTTCCATGAGCTCGGTTCTAGAAAAGGGCAAATGACATCCTGAATGTCTGGTCTAACCAAGGAAGCTTCAAATATTTTACGTAGCAAGTCATTGTAAGGCCTTGCGAAGGGGTAGTTCTTGCGCACTGGTGTCACCGGCATGATTACTTTTATTCGCTCGTTAGATTCCAACAATCCAGGTCCGACAAAGGTGACGAAACAGTTGGGGAGCCGGTTTATCAAGCAGATCCGTCCTTTTCTTTGTGCGCACTGCAAGCATTTTCTCGCACTTGTCGTGGTGAGAGACACTTCCTTGCGTCGGTTCAAGTACTCTCTCCAGAGGTTTGAATACAGTGGTGTTATCGAGATTTTGCTAACCAAATCATAGTGCATGGCCGATCCATGAACAACGCATGAAGACATGTGTCTGTGGTCCAGAGCATCTTCCAGTTCAGCAAGCGTGTCAATGCTGTTCGGAGGTGAGCGCAAACTAAGCCTTGAGGTCAGCTCACTTCTAAAGTATTTGGAGAGCGGAAGCATGGCTAGAATCCAGCAACAATACACGATAGTGCGGCTCGGACTGCAGCGTTTGATGACAGGAAGTGGGGATGATGTCGAGTAAAATATCGCCACAAAAAACATTAAGTACTCGAGGAAGAATCTGAGAGTCGCGTATCCAAGTGGTTGGAGATCAGCGCAAGTCACCACGAAAAGACAGGCTCCAAGGCTGGCGGCTGTAAGTGAAAATCCCATAACACTATTGATTAAAATGCTGAACATTGATACAAAGTGAGGAATCTCGCGTAGGGCGTAGAAGTTTTCGTAAGTGTATGTCAACGCCGGAGAAATGGATGTGTACGAAATGCTGTATTCCGTGGCCACGCACAACTCCATTACGACATCAATGTTTCCTCTAAATAGGTCTTCATTTAAGTGGGATAAAGTGTCGTAGGTTCGCGATAAGATTGTCACGTTGAGGGTGAGAAGTGTACTTTTAATCACGTCCACTTCACTTCCAGAACAAGGACTTGAATTCGACACGATCTTTTCACCGTAGCACGCTATTCGCATAAACTGATTTTTTAATGACAGCTTGCTGGCTCCCTGTGAATTAATCGGCCTAGTCCTCCGTGGATACTCATTAGAATCAAGTGTAGTGGCTGCCATTTCTGTCCAGTTTACCGTTTCCTTTTGGTTTCCAGATAAACATACAAGTTTTTTTGAAGCACCAATAGAGATTTTTCTCCGGGACGACGGCAAGGGGCATTTCATTCTTCTGGCGATTTTGGAGGTACCAGACTTAAATGTCCACTCAACGAGATAATGAGCGAATGGATCTTTTAAGGTACCCACAAGGCAAGGTAAAGCGTGTCGGCTAATATTTGGCATGGAAACTTTCGTCCTGATGCTGCAGTATGTGTTCCTTGCGATCATTTGATGGAACCCTTAGCTTGGCAGTGTCCACCGACTAGAGGGATATCTGATCCGCGGCGCACAGTTATTGATGTACGGATCCCAACTCCCTTCGCATGTCACCACGGCCACGTGATCGTGTCTTTCGATATATGTGCAGAGCGAACTGCGCATAATTTGGCTGTTAGTGTAGGGCAAGAAAATTAGCTGTGCTGTCAAGCACGTGAACATCAATCTTGTCATCCCAGCCATTGCAAATGCCGAATACGCCAGGTAAAATCGTCTTGTCTTGCCGTTAGCGCTACCCTGTGTGAAAAACAATTTAGCTCAAACAAAAACAAAGAAACGTGACATGAAAATCATGAACTGAAGGGGAGGTCGGAGTACATCAATGTGCTTACCTTGTCGGTTTCAGGAATGATGCGGATGTATTGTTTTGTTTTCTTGCGAGAATAACGAGACTTACAGCCTCAGAAAAATTCAAAGGGAGACATTAGCTTTTAAAGACGGGTTCTTCTCTCCGGATATACAATTGTTAGAGTTCTGCTGAGCGAGTGAACCGCCTTCGCAAATTCAAGGATTAGAGAATGGGGTGAGGACGTTCAAGTGCGCAGTTTGTTTCAGCGATCAATTTGCCCTTATAGTGTTGGAGGAACTCGATGATCTCATTAGGCTATTCACTTTCAGTTGGTGCTGATATCTGCACCTCAGCTATGATTCGAGCACAATGCAACGACACTGCACAAGATATTCGGGGGTTCTGCTGAAGAGGGATAAGGCAAATGGTATATTTTGAAGCGGCCAACAGGCGGTGTTGCGTCAATCAGTATAGAATCCACGCTAGTTCTCACATCTATTTTCTAACTTGAAAATTAGACGCGACGAGCCTTGTCTGTATTGAAATCACTCTTCCACATGACTTATTTGAAACGACCTATTTTGGTGGCTGAATCATACATACCTAGTTCATGTGGTCTGGAGAGCAAAAACATTTTGGGTGCTAAGCAGATAGGATCTGTTTTCGTGCAAAAGAAGTGGCGACGGGAAATAAACATGTCGATGTTTCCATGAGAACGACTGAGAACATTTTGTGCGAGGTACCGACATGTTTCCAAGATTTTTATCAATCACCTCTCGAAGCAAAATCAGCCACAGGACATGGAAATTTGCGTGGTGAAGACATGTCGATTCATCACCAGCAATTCAGAGCAAAAGCTTTTTTCAACGGGAAACACCATATGAACGTGATTTTTTCATGGATTGTAGGACTTCACTACAGCAATAATATATCCGCAGGTCTCCCCTCCGCAGGCGTGCATTTTTTGATACAAACGTTTTTTTGTGTCGTTAAAAGGATTGCCCAGTGGTTTTCAATGAGAGTCTGAACTTCTGAGTACAAGCAATGGAAAATTCTAGAAGTTTTCTGTGCATTACAATAATGGACCACTACCTTCAATATTTCCAAGGCAGTATCTTTCAAAATTTAAAAATTGAGAAATTTTGTGCAAGGTTGGCTCACATGGGCTTACTTAACATATTCAGCCTTAGGTCATGTATGTTTTTTTAATGCTATCTATAATGTTGTGTTGTTTTGGGCTTAATGGCACATAAGCAGATAAGGCTATCATGCGCCAAGCTGAAGGTAAAAGAAAACTTTTTTCTGTAGATGGGAGGAAACATGGTAGTGTAGAGGACTTAAAATGTTAACTCGTTCTAGTTGTAATAAGGAATGAAAGAAATTTGATAGAAGGCTAATAATAAAAGCCATAAAGAAGGCCAGGTAAACTCAGCCGCCATTCTTGGCTGGGCAATGATCCTGAGACTCCCAACCAATCAAATAAACACCTCAGCTTTCTCCGGAATGAGAAAATGGCGAAGTGTACGACATAATAAAGCAAATAATGAATCAAAATTTTCAGTTTCTCAATAACAACTGCTTCTTTTAAAAAGCTAAAAACACAAGTCATGTTAACAAGGGCATTTTCACCTAAGAGATGCGCTGGGTGTAAAGGAATGTATCCATTATAAAACTAAGTAAAGTGCTTCTTTCTTACTTTTCGAGTTCTGCACAAGAGAATAAAATATAGTTTATTGTCAGTTCGTTTCCAGATGTTTCACAAAGAGGTTAGTCTTTTTTCCTGGTGCCTACAGGTCTTCCATTCACCCAGGACGGGCTTTAAAATGTGCAGCTTGTTGCTAACCTCGTTGTTTCATGAAGCCTGCCATTTTTCTCTGATTTTATTCTGGACTAACTTGATGCAGTCTTTATGCGGTATGTTTAGTGGTTTTAGTTTAGCATTTCGGGCAAGTGCGGCGCTTGCATCAGCGCTCCCGTTCACGCTTATGTTCACGTAACTACAAACCCAGTAGAACTTAATTTTATGTCCTTGTGGATCAGCTCGTATTATATTATGTATTATATTTTCAATTAAGGGTTCGACTAAATTTCACGCGTTTATCGCTGCAATTAGGCTGAGGAATTCAGTGTAGATAACACTGTTCTCTTTGTTTTTCTTCATAATTTGTTCTACAGCTACAGCAATGGCGTAACAATCTGTTGTAAAAATTGAAGCGCACTGAGGCAGCATGACTACTTTGTCCCATTTTCCTTGTACTATGGCGCTCCCCACATAGAGTGCCGTTTTAGAACCGTCTGTATAGAAATCGATGTAATTCTTGTATTATTCACTTACTCCAAGAAACTCTTGCTGTATATATTCCTAAGGGGTATGCCCTTCATGAATGTGTGTCAGTGCGAAATCCCATACAGCAGGGAATATGTAGCAAGGTGGCAACTGATCGGGTCTCCGGGAGACATCGGGAAGTGCATCTAGTAAGTTTATTTCTTGGCATTTTTTTTCGAAGCGGAGGAGTAGTGGTTTTACAGCTTGAGGTTTGTTGATGAAAAGTGTTCTGGATGGGCATTTAGTTATTATGCGTTAACAGAAATGTTTTGGCGGCGACTTTATTTTCAACACGTATGCACAGATAAGCATCGTTCTCCTGTCGTTGAGGGTCGGTTAATTTTCTTCTACGTGAAGAGTATTTACTGATGATATTCTCTAAGCACCAGTTGAAAGGCTCACACCCAGGTATTGTACTGGATCCAGCCTTTTAGGGTATGATGGCTTCGCAGACCCGTATACTATGCATCCATAGTCTAAGGAAGAGCGTATTAGCGATAGATGTGCAATATGCACATCCTATTGGACCCCTAGCGCATTCGGTGCAGTACTTTTATTATATTCAGGGATTTGATTGCTTTGTTTTTAGAATGATAAGTGCGGTAGGAATGTGAGCTTTTTGTCACAAGTTAGGACTGAAACTTTGTGTTCTTGTTTTCCTCGAAGTATGGTGTCATTCAAGAGGAGGGTGGTACCAATCTGCAGTCCCCTCTGCAGCAAGAAAAGAAACGCAACAGTTTTTTGTGGAGGAAACCTAAATCCATTTCTGTCTGGCCAAAGTGCTAATTTGTTTATTGTGAGTTGTATTTGTCTCTCACAGGTTAAGAAGCTAGAAGATGTGCATGCAATTTAAAGGTCATCGACGTAGACCGAGTACATAATAGACTTGGAATTATACTGGCTAAAGAATTCATTTTTACTTTGAACAATGTAGTGCTTAAAATGCATCCCTGAGGACCACCATTTTCCTGAGTAAATTTCTTCGAGAGCGTAGCACCGAGACGAACTTGGGCAAAAAGTCGCACAAATATTTCAGCATGCTTCCGCGGACGCCAATCCCTGCCAGGTCACGAAGAATCCCAATCCTTCAGGTCGCGTCATATTTATTTTATTTAGAAATAATGTCAACCCTCAGTTGAGGGTCATTACAGGGAGGGATGTTACATATACGTTCATACAAAAAAAACAGCCGGATACAAAAAGAAATATGCACATGCACTACAGCGCCCTAAGGATACAACACAAGATACGATATACAGACTATGTATTCAAATGTTCACCCAGCTGCCGCACGCGCACAGACAGAGAAAAGAAAAAAGAGAGAAAAGAGAAAAGAAAAAGCACTTTACAATATCCACACGCTACAGTTTTAGTGAAGAACGTTGATTGTATTCGTAAACAATGCGCTATCAGAACTACGAACAATTTCTGTAGGCAGCTTGTTCCACAGCTCTATTGACTCTGGAAAGAACGAACAACGAAAGGCACTGGTTCGGGACAAGTATGGTCGAATAGCTTCACTATGATTTAAGCGGGAGCTCAGTCTGCCTGTAGGTTTTAAATACAAGTCTTTATTAATTTTTAGTTCGCCGTTAATTATTTGAAATAACGTTTTTACTCTCTGTCTCTTGCACCGATCTTTCAATAATTCAAGACCGCAAGACTTTAACATCGCCGAAACTGAGTCTGTCCTTCTATATTTCGAGCAAATAAAGCGCGCCGCCCGGCGCTGCACCTTCTCTATTTTGGCCCACATTACCTTTTGATGGGGCTTCCATGCTACTAATGCATATTCTAGGGATGGTCGAATAAGAGATCTGTATGCCAGCAGTTTAACATCTTTTGTTGCCGTCCCCAGTTTTGCTCTTAAAAAACCCAATTTCTTCTGTGCCGCTGAGCACCCTCTTTCTACTTGATTGTGCCATTTTAAATCATGCGAAATAGAAACACCAAGATATTTGAAACAAGAAACATTAACTAGATTGTAGCCTTGAATATCATACTGAAAACTAAAGATATTCTTTTTTGCAGTGATATGCGTGTATGTGGTCTTATGAAAATTAATTTGCATTTCCCACTTATCACACCAACTCCCAAACGCCTGAAGGATTCGGTTGAGCTTAATCTGATCCTCTAAACAAGATATCGGCGCAAAAATCAAGCAGTCATCTGCAAAGAGTTTTGTCTTAGCAGAACTATCTAAAGCGGTTGCTACATCATTGATGTAAAGCAGAAAAAGTGCTGGCCCTAACACGGACCCCTGTGGCACTCCTGAGTATACATCTAGAAAACCAGACTCGGAACCATCAACGCGAACTGCCTGCTTGCGGTTAGTTAAATAACCTTCAATCCATTTTAGAACGTCGCCATTTATACCAGCTTTGTACAGTTTAAAAGGTAATTTACAATGAGGAACCTTATCAAAGGCTTTGGCAAAATCAACGCATATAACATCTGCTTGTTCACGGTTGTCCATAACTTCGAAAAAATTGTGCAATGTCTCAATGAGCTGCGTCACTGTGGAAAGGCCCCGTCGGAACCCATGCTGGCATGCGCTAAGGAGGCCATTTGATTCTAGGAAGATAATTATATGTTTTGTTATGACGTGTTCCATAACCTTGCAGCAAACTGACTTAAGGGATACAGGACGGTAGTTATTCATTAGAGTACGATTGCCACTTTTAAATACGGGGATAACTATAGCACAACGCCAGTCCTGGGGCACGGAATGGGTGCTTAGTTATTTCTGAAAAATAATTACCAAATAAAATGATATCCACTCAGCATACCTTTTCAAAAAGCCAGTAGGTATTCCGTCTGGCCCAGAAGCCTTCTTGTCATCTAACTGTAGCAACTGCTGGAATACGCCCCTCTGAGTAAAGTTGATAGCGTCCATGGAACTTTCGCTGAAAGATGCCCCATCATCTACCGGAAATGGTCGATCACTGCGCGTGAATACTGATTGAAAATATTTGTTTAATCCATCAGCGATAACACATTTTTCTTCTACTAGAACATTTTCTAACGTCATTTGCTTTATTTTTTTCTTTCTGCGGTCTAAATAACGCCAAAATTTTTCTGGGGAAGTCTTAAGAAAATCACTTAAAGTGCGATTAAAAAATGTTTGCTTCGAGCTGAGTAACAAAGCATTTATTCCCTGACGTACTGCGTGTATTTTCCTAGAATCTGCTTTTCGTCTGCGCAGCCTTTTTAATTTCCGTTTCGCGTGAACAATATCCCTCGTTATCCATGGGTTACTCCGCTTCGTTTTCTTGAGTCGGGTCGGAACGAACTGATCTATGCAGACTTGAATAATAGTTTTAAAGCGCTGCCACAACTCTTCAACTGTTTCGACCTCGGAGACATTTTCAAATTCGTTGAAACACTTTTCTAAATAATCTAGAACAGATGTATCATCGGCCTTAGCATAGGTTTTGATATCAACACGTACAGTAGGTTTTGTAGGTGGTGGTTTACAAGTAAGCACATTCAGCAAAATGATTTTGTGATCGGATATACCATCCGTGACTGCCATTTCATAATCGCCTACTTTATGGGAAAGGAACACCAAGTCAAGCAATGACGGCGATTGAGACGTTATGCGTGTGTTTTCCTTCACTATTTGCCTTAAATTATTAAAAAATGTGATATCCAATTATTTTTCGGCACTAGAAATTTATGTATTTCCAGGCGAAATAAGTTCCCAATCGATATGTGGCAAGTTAAAATCACCAGTCATTATTAGCCTGGTGTTCCTGTTTACATGTGAGCAAAGAAATGTATTTAACATATCTAAAAATTCAGGTGAAGTAGTTGGCGGCCTATAAACGACTCCTATGAGGTACGACATGCCAGAAAACATGATTTTACACCACACCGTTTCCGACATGTCACACATAACCGTACAGGCTGTCAGCGATGATTTAACAATAATGGCCACACCACCACCACCACCACGAGAGTCCCGATCCCACCTAAACACTGTGTAGCCAGGAGGGATAATGCAGTCGCAAGAAATAGCACTGTTGAGCCATGTTTCTGTAATGCAAACGACGTGCGGTCGCTCAGATAGCAACAGACATTCTAATTCAGTAACCTTGTTAAGAATACTGAAGGCATTGGGCGAAACGATTCTGAGCTATGCTGTATTTGAACTGCAGGAAGGCATGCCCTCCTTGTCATTGCAAGATTCCTCTGACACTTTGCGGTTGCTATGGCGGCCCTTATCACGGCGTTCTTGGCAAAGAATACGCTCGTTGCGACTGTGATCCCAGGCATATACACGGTCATCAATCTTAAGCCTATCATGAACCAGAGACACCTTTTGCTTGTTGGCCCTTTCTACAATGGCAGATTCCCATAATTTCTTTCTAACGTCTGCAGTTTCTTTTGCATAATCATTGCTGACATGAACAGATTTTCCCTTAAGTTTCTTGCAATTTTTTAGAATGCTGTCCTTTTCCCTGCTGTCATAGAATTTCATTATGATAGGTCTATGTTTTCCTGGCTTCTTCCTTCAAATACGGTGAATTCTTTCTATTGTTGTGACTTGGACACCTAGTTCTTTTTTAAAAATGTTGTCCGCAACAGCTGCCCTCAGATCTGACTCTGTTTCGCTCGCCTGTTCCGGGACAGCAAACACTAAAAGGTTGTTACGCCGCCCACGGTTTTCAAACTCAACTAATTTTTTGGCCTGTTGCCTGACAGTATCCACGAGCTTATCTATTTTCGTGGTCATTTCCTGGATTACCACTAGGCAATCTGACAGCTTTTCTGTCCTTGCTGAGAGAACACCAATTTATTCTTGAATTGAATTAAATTTCCGGTCGGTTTCTTCCTGGTTGTCTAGAATGGCCTTCAAATACTCTTCCGTCGGGGGCCCTGGATTCTCCTCAATATCTCCCTAAGGCAACAACAACAGCATCACTGACCAGCAGTCAACGAAAATGGCGCGACATCTGCGATGGCACGGCAGAACTATGAGAAATCTATCGTCACTGCGATAGGAAATAGAATTAGGCCACGAACCAACCTGCAAAACGAGCAGAAGCTTTTCAGCCATGCTGTCCCTCAGGCACGTGCCGTGCCCTCTGAGGCCGTGCGTGTCGAGGTGCTGCCTTCGTAGAAGTTCCGCCGATGACGTAATTCTCGAAGGAAGCTTGTCGGCGAATCGGAAATCCGTCATGTCCCCCATGCGGCCAAGTAGGAATGACGGGCCACGCGGCTTGCATGTTGTCGCATCCGATAGCATGTCGTTGTCGAGATGACATGGCAGGCAGGATGGCAATCCATCCCAGGTGATCGCTGTATCCGAAAACCACGACATGGCCTGCAAAACGAGCAGAAGCTTTTCCGCCATGCTGTCCCTCAGGCGCGTGCCGTGCCTTCTTCATATCGAAAAAGACTGCAAGGTAGTGTTGTTTGTGTATAAAGGCTACTCGGACTGTGTTTTCCAGGCGGACTAAATGGTCAGCTGTGGAACATGTTTTTTAAAACCACAATGGTGGACATCAAAGAGCTCTCGTGATTCTAGGATAAACATTAACCTAATACTTAAAACAATTTAAAATACTTGGTGAGAGAGCTTGTAAGAGTTATAGGCATGTAACTACTAGGGGAGTTTGGTGGCTTTCCTGGTTTTAGGAGTGAAACAAAAATGGCTTTTTCCAAGCCGCTGGCATTTTTCCTAGTACTCATATATTGTTAAAAAAATTTAACCGAACTTCTACAGAGTGTTCAGATAGAAGGGACAGCATTTCATAATGTATTTCATCGGGGCCTGGTGCAGTTTGTTTAACTTTAGACAGTACTCTCTGTATTCGAATTGTAATCAAATTATTGTAAGGCTAGTTCGTGCTGCCTGCCATAGGGAGCCTTTGTTTTTCGTTTTTTTTTATATTTTAAGAATGACTGTGCATAGTGTGAGAAACTTGAAACTGTAAAAAAAATGTTCATCCACGATGTCGGCTTGGCCTTTAGTATTTGTCTGTATACCAGGTCCTGTCAGCAGAGGAAGGGTAAACGGGGAGCAGCTGCCATTTTGTTTTTCTTAACTGCTCCCAAATATTTTTTAGATGTCACTGTGCTGTTTATAGAAGGCACATAATTTTGCCAAAACGTTTTTTCGGCGACACTTTGTATATATCGGGTTTTAGCGTTTGCTTTCTTGAAAATTATAAGATTCGCGTGAGTAGGTAACATACGAAATACACCGCAGGCTTTAGTTTGCTGTCTTTTAGCTTCCCTGCATTCTCGCGTCAACCATACCTTGTGGCTCCGGCGCACCACTCCTGTAGACTGGGGAATAGCTAGGCGGGAAGCACCAATAATACATTTTGTGAGAATTTCATTGGGTTCAACTGTGCTAAGCGTTTCTGAGAAAATGCTTTATAAACTGGCCTTTTCACTAAACATCACCAAGTTAGCTAAAATGACGCTTCCATCGTCGTGGTTTATTTGGGATGACTGCAGGTGAGGATGATGGGCTGATAAAAACTGGCAGTTGATCACTCCCTTAAGGTTTGTTTAAAACATGCCATTTAAAATTGCTAAAACAGGCGGTGAACATAAAGAGAGGTCTAAAGATCTCATTCTCTCAGACGTTGGGGAACAGTATGCAGCCTTTTTTTTTGTATTGAAAAGACATACATTATTTGCGAGGATAAAATATTCGATTATTTGACCTCTAGCGTCACAGCGTTGACTTCCCAAAGGGAGGAGAGATTTCAAATTCTCCAGCTGACAGATATGGCTCCCGAAGTTTACTGGTCAGTTCTTGTAGATTATGGACTGTTTATGGTGAATGTGGAGAAATGTATACAGAACAGATTGTTAGTTTTTTGTAGCTGACGATGCTCACTGCAACCACCTCAAGTTTTGTTTTGAGCTTGATTTCTTCACCTGGGACGCCGCTTTGAACAACAATTGTGACGCCTCCCGAGAGTCGATTTGCCTGCTCGCGATCGCGTCTAAAAGTTTTATAATGTTTCAGGATACGCACGTACTGTGGACCAAGATTGGTTTCCTGAAGCCATAAAACTATGGGTAACATTGACCGTGAAATACGTTTTATGTCACTGTAATTCCGCATGAGTCCTCTACAGCTCCACTGAAATAAAAAGCTGTGTTTATGTTTATGGGAGCGAATGAAAAGGGATTTACTTATTTGGTGGGCCCGTTATAAAGGTTCTGTATTTTTTACGCTCAAGAGAGCTATTCCGCAGCTGCATAGCGGGCGGATAGGGGTTACATCAATCAGCTCGTCAGAGATGCTGGAAGACTGCGGAGAAGCCGCGGTTGTGTTAGTTTCAGGCTTCCTCCGACGAGGGGAAGTCCTGCGGGATGCCGACCCATGGACCGGCGCTCCCTGCTTTGACACTGGCAGGGCAACTTTCGCTGACCCTGCCTGTGGCGTGGATGGCCCTTGCCAAGGCTAGGTGGAAGTGGCCTCGGCAGGCGCCGGAGTGCTGTATGGTGCTACGCCCCTGCGCACCACATCAGCAAAGTTTGATTTTGTTGCTACGGAATTTGTGTTGGTAAGCCCAAAACGGCCTCATCGCTTCGTTAAATGAAAAAAAAAAATTTGGTTTTTATGGTTTCTTTCTTTTTTTTCCAGGACGCACACGCCCCTAGAGTACGCCGCGTGGTCTCCTTCGCGGTTTGCGCAGCGCAGTGCTGCGTCACATTCCTCAGAATGGTTGTCCTTCGATGCGCATTTCGCCCAGGTTTTGTGCCGCTGCAACTCTGTGAGCCGTGCCGAAACTTCTGACAATTGAAACTCGGTGGGGATTAGGTATATAGTGTTGACGTTGAGTTCGATCGTTTCGGGCATGGTGCTGGTGTTAAATGGGGGGACTGTGTTTGGTATTTATTGCTTTGTTATCCTGGCGGATTTTGATTCGGTAACTTTAATTACATTCTGGTCGTTGAACCCTTGAAGCATTTCCGCTTCTGTTAAATGGATAAAGTCGATTTTTGAGATAACACCTCGTACTTTGTTAAGGGATCGGTGAGGAGAAAGGGATGCAGTGATGTCCCCTAAGGAAGCAATGCTTGAGAGTTTTGAGCACTGGATGCTCTCGCGAAGTTCGAGGAGTCGATCGCCGCTGGCCAATTTTGATACCTTGTAGCGAGGGCCGAAGGTATCTGTAAAGCCAAGAAAGGGTGATATTCAGGCTTGCTTTTGTTCGCATTCACTGTGTATGGCCTGAAACTTCGAGAATGCTGGTTTCTTTCTTGAAAACTCATCTGCTTCGTTCCGCCCTCTTTTGATAAAGCGACCAGGTTTGGAAAGTAGGGGAGCCATAAAAAGAGTAGTTTTTGGTCATGATGCCAGCCACCGACCAAGGATCTCAACAAGTGGACGGGACAGGAACTTTCTAGCAAACCCTGCCCACGACAGCGGTACACCCTAACTTTAAATAATATGACACAACTCAGGGTACTTGGCCACACTAGGACAACCCTTGTCGCCCATGAAAAGTGAAAAACCGAGAAGGAAATAGAAGAAAGAACACTTGTGATCAAGAAGATATTGACACGTGTCATTTATTTTGTCGGGCGACCGCATTTCGCCGCCTAACAAGTGTTATCGCATAGCGCGGGACGCGCCTGCATCTATCCGAAGTTTCTGGCAATTCATCGATGCTTCTGTTCGCTGTCTGTTGTAGACGAACCTTATGTTATCTGATTACATCGCCTGACGCGAATGGTGTAGAACTTTGTGGAAGGCACGCGGGTCCCAACGATTAGTCGGAAACATTCGACGACTGCTATATAATAGCCGACGCGCTTGACCCGCGGATCAGATTTTCGGCGATCGCCGACCGTGATCGCCGCTACCGTTGTGCTGTAAGTGTAGCCTCTTTTGTGATCACAGGTTCGCCCAATAAAAGTTGGTTTTGTCTTTCACAGTATTGCTACTGTGTTCTTCAACGTCACCACCACGTGACAATATGAAAGCAAAAGTTGGGGGGGGGAGATAGGAAGAGGGGACTGCCTATTTCACCCGGTCGGGTCAGGCGAGAGGTGCCGTCTACAGGAAGCTGGGGCCAAAGTGGCGTGTTGCGTCCACCTTAAAGATCCAAACGCTCGGCATCGACTCAACCACCAGGATCCCCTTTTCCTCGGAACCGGCAATTCCACGAACGGCTAGGCGTGGGGATGCACTGTTCACCGTCAACCCCCAGCGGGGATGTCCCTGCGGACGCTTGGGAACCCGTGGTGTCGCCACTCACCAAATTCTGCACGCTGCAGACGCCCCCTCCCCCCCCCCCGACAAACTTCTCCCCCCCCCCCCCCCCCAAGGGATTTGTTCATATCGTGTTTTTACCGAGAGCTTCGAGCCGCTGAAAAACAGCGCTTTCGGATAGATGGACATGTGTAGCGCCATACGGTTTTCTAAAAAAAGGAGTCTCCAGCGGCAAAAGCCATATGATTCCTGGACTGAGGAATTCGCCAGCCACAATTACCAAAATCCTCAATGATTTTTTTCAATTAAGAATTCAATGAGGCAATAGGAGAGGAACGTGGCTTTTGTGCGTTCACAAATACGTAGTCGGAAGTGAAGTTATCAAGTTTAGGCGCAAAGTAAAGGAATGGTATGATTTTTTCCAGTAAAGAACTCGAAAGCAAAGATGAACGTGTGTAGAATGACTATGTGTGTACGCTTGAGTGTGAAAGTACTTATGGTTTTATGTATTGCATTGCGGCGGTGAAGGCATGGGGTGAAGAATGATGGAGGCGGACTTGTATGAAATTCGAAAGCTTTGTTTGGAGAAGTTTTGCCTCAGACGAATTTAAACTTAGCGATTGTGGCAGAGTTCAAAGCACTCATCTGAAGGCGTAGATTTGAAGCGTCTCAACGTGACTAAGTTTCAAGAGGGCACTAATATTTTTTGATGCAACACCAAAAACGCCGATAAGTGCGCGTGGTCACCAAAGTTCGAGAGAAACCTGGTCGGCTCATGTGTGGATATAAGTACGGTGAGAACTCCTGAAGGTGAAACTATTATTGGGTGTGGCTCGAAGCTTTGTCATCTTTTCACTTCATTTAAAGGGCATGAAAGAACAATCATAACGAAGCTTCTGCTATTATCGTCCTCGTTCCAGAAAGGTGAACCGTATCCCTGGGGGCAATTGTAAATGCGGGCGTTTCTTTTCAATTGCTGTGCTCTTGTTCGGAATATCTACGTCGAAATAAAGCAAACACTACACCCTATTGTTTCATTTTGGTATTATTTCTTCTTCAGACTATCTACGTCGACCGCTGATTAAGGCGGTCTCTCGTTGGCATCCAGTTTTTCCTCTTATGCGGGAGCGAGCTCGGCTGCCTCATCCCCGAAAACTTCCTAACGTCCTGCACCCACTTCATTTCTGGTTTAGGCTGTTCTTAGATGAAACAAATATTTTTTCACCACATAGCTCTAGCCGCACTCCCTTAGAATCCACTTACTTTCCGCAATAAACCATTAGTTGTCTTGTCTCCGCATTATATGCCATGCCTACACCCAATTCTTCCTCTTGATACCACCTGGGTTAACATTATGCTGAATTTTCTCTGGTGTAAGTAGGGGTTTATTGGGTAAAAATATGGCTTTTGCAGCATAGTTTTATCAGTGTTGGCGGACACCAAAAAACCGGTGAATGGTCTTAGTAGAAAGCTGGTGAATTGATTTTTAGCAATTAACTTTCTTACAAGTAGATTTACGTACCTCGTTACAATTATAGATTTGTAGCCATTTGTTAACAATAGCCATATCAATTTTTAGAATTTAGAAACCCAGATCGTCGTCGGCCCTGTGGCTCAACAAGATTTGGCTAAATCATGCCAAATTACACGGACTTTCGAAAAGCGTGCAGGCAAAGCAAATTTTCCAGTGCACGTAAGTAGTTAAAAAGCCAATCTTTATGGAGCCACAACGCCGAGGATAATGTTGTTTTTGAAATTCTAAAAACTAATACGACTGTTAATAATGACCGGTGACAAGTATCTAATTGCAACAACGCGAACAATTCTACTTTTAAAAAGTTAAAAATCAAAAATGAGTTAATTAATTATTCAGCTGTAAAGACAATTCACTGGTTTTCTGGTGTTCGCCAACGCTGGTCATATTAGGGCGCAAAATCTGTATTTTTACACCGAAAAGCCAATTTGTGAAAATGTTTGAAAGACTCCCTTGAAACACTTGGTATATAGTTTTCCTTTTTTAAGTAGCACCTATAATTTTCTTATCAATGGAAGAAAGACCTGCATAAGCGTCTTCGTGTCGCGGGAGACCTTTTTTCTTCTTGCATTGGAGACACGTGCGGGTCCACGTGCTCACATCACTCTTTATATGGGGCAAAATCTAGCACTGGGTGAGATGGACCTGTGTAGTCCGAATGCCTGGGTGACAGATGTCATGTAGCGAGTGGGAAATGGTGAGACGTAGAGAAGCCATAAAAAATGGTGGGGAAGCTCTGCTAAGAAGTGGCACCATAAATGCGCAGGCGAGCATAGAGGGGGCACAAGCCGCAGCCGGAGAGAACGGGGGTTCTCCCGAAAAGCCTTGAGCTCGGTGTCATACTGCTGCGCGGAGGAGAATGCGGCCCCAGCCGACGGTTGAAGATGGAAAGCCAACAGCACCTATATTAAAAAGCGAATGAGTGGAGCTGTTGTCGAACCCACGTTGTCAATCGGTTGTCACGTGGGGGATGTCGCTTGTAAATTCCGAAATATAAGTGAGATGGCCGAGTTCGCTGGACACATACTTGGATGTGTTGGTGCTGAAAATGTACGCCAGTGGCTTGTTATTGGTCAGCACGCCAAACTGGCATCCTTCCAGAAAATGTCAAATGTACTGTTTTTAGCATAGATAGCTAGCAGCGCGCGGCCGAAGACACTGGCGGGTCTCAGTAGGAGGTAGCTACCGCGAGTTAAAGGGCAAGCGACGGCACTAGTAGTTAACGCACTGCTGTAAACCGGCTCCGACGGTCATGGTGGAGACATCCATCATTGTCCTAGCAGGGGCCTTTCTACACAGATGAACCAGAAGCATGACGTTCGTGAACATTTCGTTGGCAGCTAAGGGCGGCCTGTTCTTCTGATGACCAGGAAACTGTAGAGGGCGCGCCAGCAGTTGATAGAAGAAGGTCGGTGAGCAGGCGGAGCAGTTCTGCGCAGTGTAGTGGGCTGGGGATAATCCTGGATGGTATTGACGTAGAACGCAAGAGGCGGTTTCATGCGATGATATTTGATAGCCCTAAAACTCGATCTTAGGTGCGCAGAACAAATCTGGCGGTGTTCATTACCAGGCCGAACTGCTTTAGGCGTTTGAAGAAGGCACGTAGATGGCACTCGTGGTCTTCAGACGTAGGGCTGGCGTGGTGTATATCATCGATATGCGCGAACATGTAGGGAGACACCGCGTGACCTCAGTAATGTAGCGCTGGAAGGTGTGAGCCAAGTTGCAGAGCCCAAAAGGCATCCGCACTTATTCAAACATTCCAAAAGACGTCGTGATGCGAGTCTTGAGTATATCTGCGGGCGGAAATGGTATCTGGTGGCGCGCCTTGCAACTTAAATAAATATGGCGCAGCCGTCCAGGCGGGATGTAAAGACCTGGATGTGAGGCAGCGGCCAGCTGCCGGGGATAGTCTTACCGTTCCACGCTCGATAGTGACCGCATGGACGCCAGGCACCGGGATCCAGCTTGGGGGCTAGATGCAACGGAGAAGCTCACGCGCTGGACGACCCGCGCATAATGCCGAGCAGCAGTATGTGGTGGAACTCGAACTTTGCGATATCGAGACGGTCTCCAAACAGACGATATGCTAGAATGGCTGCTGTGGGGCTACGCGTGACGACGTGGTGTGTCACGGTATGCTTATGGGGGTGAGGAAGGTTGCATAGCTTGGTGAACTCCGGAAGTCACCCAGGATTTTCTCAAAGGGAGAGGAAGGTGTCAGCGTGTGGGTGGGAGCCAGGTGGATTCCAGAGATGGAGAGACGAGACAAACCATCTGTCAGGCGATGAGACAGCACGCTGACGTCCAAGTACAAGTACGAGACATCTGAGCCCATGATCGAGTGAACAGCGTCGGCGGTGACAAAGACCCACCGACAAGTGTGGCACAGTCCTCATTCAAGGGTGAGGGAGTGAAGTCCGCACGTCGCTTTGGACGAAGCAAGGGCAACACGGAGCGACTGCCCCCTTGACTTGCAACGATAAGACTTAGTCGGCGGAGCCACGCTGATTTCCGCACTCGTGTCGATAAGGAAATGGGCGCCAGAGAGCTTGTCAGTTTAAATTAAAACGCGGCCAGGGCGAGTACCGAGACAACACGCCAGCGTGAGTGATTTCATCGGGCCCTGCCGACCCCGAACAGTGGGATGTGAACTTCGATTAGCGGGGCCGGAAACTCCGGTGGTACTAGCAAGGAGGCGGACGGCTGGGGCTGCTTTCTTTACGTGTGCGCGAACGGGAGCGATGGCTGGGACGAAGCGAATGGTTATCCTGCGGAGGGCGCCGGAGTGCGGAGACAGATTCTTTGAGCTCATCGATGGGGGCCTCTAGGCGCGAAATCGCTGGGTCGGCATGTGACAAGACAGCAATGATGGACGGGGAACCATCTCATGAACCTCACCGGCCAGCTCCGCCAGGGGGTTGAGGGTGATGTTGCCCGCCGCAGCGAGAGGAATGCGTATGTGCTGTGGAAGGCATTGGAGGAAAAGCTCTCGGAGCAATGCGGCGTGGGTAGTGACGTTACGCGCTCCGCTAAGCTGCCGCATCTGGCGCAGCAGTTGAAAGAGGCGCCGGTTGTCGAGGTCATCACCGGTAAGGAGCTACTGGAGGCGGGCGCTTTCCGATGGCATGGATCTCTCCAGAACGTTGGTCTTGGTGAGCTGTTACGGTGTATCTCCCCTGGGTTTGTGAAGAGTCCGAGAGCTCGCTGCAGCATCAGGATCAACTCCTGAGCCGATCTGGTAGCAGCCTGTCGTTTCAGAGGTGACGCGGTTTTGGTGGAATGGCGCCTCGGTGCGGAAAAACCAGACTTGCGCGTGCTGGCACTGCTGGCGCAGAAGAGTGGGTGGCGAAGCAGCAGCGACGAAACGTGCTGTGATTGCGAATCCCGTTCTGTGGAGATATCGCCCGTATCAGTCGGTGTGTTAATAGGCCACCACTTTTAGGCTTATGCCTCGGGAGCGAAGGAACGAGAAAACTGACTCCGATTTAGACCAGAACAGAACTGCTAGCCCTGGTTTCAAGTTTGACAGCCAGGCGCTGTCTTTATTTTCTTTCTCGTGCGACCGCGCGTCGGTCGTGCTGGAGGGCCCCTCCCAAATGCTGCGCCAGATGCGGCAGCTTTTTAGGGCGCGTGACGTTCCCAGCCGCGCTCCCTTGCTTCGACAGCGCTTCCTACAACGCCTTCCGCAGCCCATTCGCATTCGCTGGTAACGTCACCCTCACCGCCTGGCGCGGCTGGAAGATCAGGTTCATGAGGTGGCTTCTCCGTCCATCGCGGTTGTTTTGCCGCCTGCCGACCCAGGAATTTCGCGCCTTGAGGCCCGCATCGATGAATTGAACGCGTCAGTTTTGCCACCTAACATTCAGCACATTGGAATATACACTTATCTACCGGGAGCTGACTGCATATCGAAAATTACGGTAACTTTTGCTGTACCAGACAATGAGTGAGTATTCAAGTCTATAGAATGCGAGCACATCTCTTGCTTCATAAATATAAAAAAGTCGAATGTGCCCATACTAAAATAAGTCACTGCACTGTTTTCTCCTAGTGAAGCATAGTGCACTGCTTTTTTTGAGTTAGCGGAACAAAAAATGAATGTCCGAACTAATTCATGTTCCTCAGCTTGCCACAGTTCTGGGACACTTTGCTCTTTCGGAGCTTGTATTTGCCATGTTGTTTTTTTGGTTTGGTGTATGTCTGTATTTTATTATTTTAAAATCTGTTTTCTATCTCCTATAACCTTGTACACAAGGTAGCAGTATCCGTAAGTAAGTAAAATGTGTTCTCGGATCCTGCCTAAATGAACCTTCTCAGCGTGTCGTTTCTGGCACCTCACAGGTGCTCAGACATCAAGCTACCGCGATTCTTGAGGAAAGTGGAAAGAGCCATAAGACGGTGACAACAAACTTACCCATGCCGGGCATACCTAAGGGCATCCGGGCCATATGGTGGACGTAGTCTGTCCTCTGCAGCAACGAAAAAAAATCCCTTGTAGAATTGTTTTGGTACAGTTCAGATTGTGCATTTTTTATTGAATTTTTCGTACAGTCACATAAAATCTTCCAAAACACTTTCATCACAAAATGCGCATAGAACTGCAGCAAAAATTCACAACGTTTTTTTATACACTCGTACATGGTTGGCGGGCAAAAAAGGGGCAGTAAATTAGAAACTTACCCTCGAGATTTGAGACTTTTACTCTTTCTTTTGCTTGCAGCGCGTATGCATGCGTCATAAATCGGCGCGTTCATTTTGCGCGATTTGGATTGCATAGTAGTTCTTTCTGGCTACTGCGAGTCTAGAATCTTTTCTATAATCATGCTGAGCCGCGTAATATAAGTCCGCACTCGAAGGACTTTATTTTTTCTGCGTTACGACATCCAGTATACTTGCGCCATTAATGATAACACTCATTGCAGAGAAAACCGTTTTCTGTCCATTAGCCTCAATAAGTTGTTTACTCGAATAGAAGAAACTGTGTAAATAAAAACTGCCAGCAGGTGACGCATGCAATCACGTGGTAAAGGTATTCCCGGAGCTCTGCGGCCTGATCTTCAACTTGCTTGTTTGGTGACAAACTAAGTAGAATTAAATTAGAATGAAACGTTCAGTGCCCTGCTTCTCATGGAGTTTCACTTCACTGTATGATTCCTAGTACTGGCGACAATTCGCTGGTACCAGAACAATAGAATTGGCATGCTTAAAAGAGTGAGCGAGACGGTTAACAACAAAAAGTACTGCATAGGGGCCGGTTGGTTAAGCCCCAAAGCTTTTCTAACTAAAAATATCCGGAAGCTCTTTGGCCCGAGCTTCGCGCTGCATTACAGAAGAGTTCTGCCTCTGGCGACACTCACATTTGCAGTGATGCATAGCAAGGAAGGAGAAGTTGCGACGCATTTATTTCAGTCGAAGTTTTTGAGTTTCCTTTAAATGAAGCCGCTGCACGTCCGAAGCTAATACATATTTAGAAATCCTCGTTGGTCATTAGCGTGTACCTCTGAATGCGAGGGACGTCTGCACAGCCAATATTATCCTTAGCTGCGTGCTGAGTTAAAGCAGATCTTTTTTTACGGTTTCAGTTGTCTGTTGCCTAAAATACCACGAGGTGTTGTCGAAACAATATTTAGTGTATGGCTGGTTTATTATGCCCTTCCTGCCATACAGAGAAATCCTGGCCATTCGCAGAGAGATTGAGAAGAAAACAGAGAACCTAGAATGACTTGTTTGTAGGCGAGTTGGTAGAACATTGTGAGGAGCAAAACCGCAAAACAGGACGGGACTGAGGCAGGCGACAACTCAGGGCGGTACTGACAACTGAACATTTATCGAAAAAACAAAAGAGCTTTTATGAATCCGTCGTGCGTGTAATCTGGCACGCAATCGTAAAATGAAGATTACGCACAATAAAACAGTTCCGATAAAACAGTTCCGTGGTAAACATGACGAAAAAAAACCGGTACGGCGAAAGGAAGGAAACCGAGCAAGGATGACACAACTAACCTGTGCACAACCACACAGAAACAACCTAGTGAAACGCTGACAGAAACGCGAGTTCTTTCTGAAAAATAGACACAGAAGGCGTACTCACACAATTATCTGGCTCCAATCCCAGAATGGCAACAGCCTCGACAATTTACATTTTCAACAGCCCCTTTCTTCTTCCTATGAGCTCTGTGCAATTCAGCTTAGGATAGCAGCCTTTACAACCGCGACAGTGAACGTGCAGGGCAGGACCTCCGGGTATACTCAAGCAACGCGCATGCTCCTGCAAACGAATGTTTAAACATCTGCCAGTTTGTCCGATATAAAATTGACAGCAGCTGAGGGGAATGTTATAAACCACCCGCTTCGCATGAGACATAATTTTTCGAATGCTTCATGCCGCAAACTACGTGCGTTGAAGTCTGCTTCCTCATCAAATTGAAGAGTTAGGCTTGCAGGGCGCAGACATGACCACATCAACGCCTGATATCTTAAGATTGTGGCAAATATTATGAAGATATGTTAAGGCTAAACACTTATTTCGACTGTGTGGCTCATGGAAAAAGGTGTCTTTTTTCGCCCTCCGGCGAAGCTTTATAAGCAGCGATTCGGCCACAGATCTTAACAGGGAGCTCGGTAAGCCTCCCTTTTTGAGACGCTCAAGTTGAAGATGAAACTGAGCTGCACATGATGATGGAATGATTTCAAAAGGGCAGACCTAAAACATTAAGATGCCAAGGCCCGTTTTACGAGCTTTGAATGGGATGAGTCGAAAGTAAAGCTTTCTTCGATCTTCTCTAAAAAGCCCAGCAAACATGGCCATGTTGATTAAAATCTAACTTTGTCTTAGAACTGGATGGATCCTTTTGCGGAAGCTCAAGAGTAAAATTGTGAGAATGTGATTATCTAGAGAACATAGCCAAAAGCTCATCTGCCACGTAACCTAGTACATCATTGGGTGAAAGCTTTAAAATGATAAGAAAGTTATCTACGTATCTAAAAACACTAGAAATGAAGGCATGGGTGAACTTCCGTTTGAGCACTCGATCTAAATTGCCCCGAAAGATTTCGCACAGCAGTGGCGCAACGCTGGAACCAATACAGATTCCTTTCCTTTGAACATAATAAAATTTATCATGAAATTAAGCAATGGCTGAACTTAAATCGAACCTGAGGAATTCGAAAAAGGAATCGACAGACACACCACAAGTGTTCTGGAAGTCGACCACGTCGCCAGCTTTGATTACCTTCTTTACAGCACTGAAATGTTCTCCATGGAAAATAAAACAAAATAATTCTTCGGCATCAACGGACACTGCACAATTAGCACCAGGAATGGCTGTTTTAGCACTTCAACCAAATGGTTAGATCCGTCAATATTAAAAGGGTCTTTAGGCTTTTGGTTTTTCAGATGGGTTTGCAGAAACCTGCAGACTTTGCCCTGCCAACTTCCTTTCTCTGTTAAAATCGCCCTGAACGGACAAGCATTCTTGTGGGTCTTTGCTGCAAAAAAGATTTTCAGGACTTCAGACTTGCTTACCGACACCTGATTTTTGGGCATCTGCAAGTTCAGTCCATCTAAAAAAGCAGTTGTCATGCTCTTGAACTTAGATGGCTTCTGATTGACGGCCTGGATGTTCTTGTTCACTGCGTTTGATGCTGTTTCCTCGAAAAGCGTGTGTGGCAGTACTGTAAATCCCCCTTCTTGGCCGACTGGACAAGAGCAAGGGCTTGCTCACGAAAATAACTGAACCACTTCATCTTGGACTTTCGAGCAGCCAGACTTCTTAAAAAATTCTTTTGCAGGCTTCCAACACTCTCAAGAAGACAGCATTCTCTTTCTTCAACTGGCGCCTTGTCAGCCATCCTGTGTACGGTGGCTAGAAGGTCGTACTTATTCAACATTGGTTTAAGGCTGTACTTGGGAGCATGATGAAGAACGCTTTCCACTTTGGCAGGGACGGAAGCGTCATCGTGGTAGGTAACCGGAACAATGGCCCTCTTGCTCTTACATTTCTTTGGGACCTGACGCCGCAAAACCTTCCAGAGAAATCCAGTAGACTGCTGAGTGGGGCGTTGGAAGTCAAGCCATCGCCTACACCCGGATGAGCCAGGACCACACTGTTGAACACAGAAATTTTGAAGCCAAGCATAGAAGAGTCGAACTTGCCTCGAGCACTCAGCTTTGAGGATCTTGGCAACCCTTTTCCAATAGCTGTCGGAAAGCCCAACTGTGCCAAACATGGACGAAACCTCATGGGGAAAGACGTTATTACACAGGCAGAAGGCGTAAGCCCTGGCTCTGCCCAGTACCGCCCTGTGTTGTCGACTGCCTCATTCCCGTCCTGTTTTGCGGTTTTGCTCCTTACGTTGGAAAAAGAGAAGGCGTCTTGTTGGCGGAAGCATACAGTAGACTCATGCAGCGTTGCCACGTGGTGCTGCCGAAACGGGTTGGAGATAAATTCTACCACATTAATTATGCTTCTTGCACGGCCTGGTTTTTCTTGCACGGCCTGGTTACACAATGCCATGCTTTGCGAGACCTATTTATGATGGTTGAGCGCAGGCTAAAGCTGCAGAAGACAGCTCCCGCTAGCCTCTTTTGTTCACTCTTAAAATATACTGTGCTGTCATTAATGGCTTTTGAAGACATGTATCTAAAGCAACTGGCAACATTCCTTTTTGAAATGCCTGAAAAAAACAGCTACCTCAACTACAATGAATTTGCTAGGCATTATTTTTACCAGCAGCACCAGCGACAGAGTAAAGGTGCCCTGATGCAGTAAGGCTCATGGCGGCCAGGCGCACCGTCGTGGGGCCTAACTGCTTTGTGGGACAAAGCAGTTAGAGATGTTCTGTCTTTGTAGCACTCCAGTCAATACCAAGAACAACTGTCTCCGTGCACAAAATGGCTTCTCACCATTCGGCTCAATAAAATAGTGTCGATTTTAAAAGAGAGAGATATCCTGAAAGGCTTGATTACTCCACGCAGCCCTCTGTACGCAGAAATACAATAGGAATGAGGTTTTTTGCCGCACACTCTACCCTTAAGCCAGCTTATCCGCTTCGTTGCAGAATGCCTGATGTTGACTTCTTGAATTCGAGACAGCCTTACTGCTTTTTTTTCACTAATAATGACATACATAATTATAAACCTAATTATAATCATAATATAAACAGAAACAAATCTCTATGTTAATGGAAGATGCGCCAACAAGATCCGATGAACAGATCAATGTTAGATTCTTCTTAAGGTATTTCTAGTATGGCTCTGAAACTCGCAGCTATTTAGTTCAGTGCTTTCTGCGTGATTACATAATCTCATGTGCCAAGAGTCCCCGAATGTTAATGATTTCATTTCAAGAAAATTAAAATTGTAATCATTGTTCCTAAGAGATAATCTGCCATACGCTTGTTATTTTTGCGCAACTGCTTTGTTGCGTGCAGATTTACTGTGACTTGTTCACATAACAAAGGGAGTAGAGGCGAAAATACTATTGAATCCAGATGTGCCAAATATTTGTTCGTATATTGTAGGAAATTAGGCATATCGCAATATATGTACCAAAATACTTAATTGGCACCAGAGTAAAAAGGCAATACAGCTGAAAACACGCGTTCAAAGTGTGCCATGCTGCTCAAGATTTTTTTAAAATAAATTATCCTGTACATACTGCTTCTGAAAGGGACAGGTGCGTTTCTAGCAAGCTTGTACATAGCAATTAATATAATTTACTGCCAGAGTTTACTTTATTCTACTGTGAACTGCCGACTGATTGTCTTGTGGCTTCATCGCCAACGACTTTTTCGTAGATATATAACGCCTCTAAGTTCGATTCCAACATTTCCTTTGATAACCGCCTTGCTAGTAAAGCAAAGGCTAAAAAAAAACTAGCACTTGGCCATATGAAACTCAAATAACTCTGGCATAGTTGATTTTTTTATGGCACCACGGCTAGAAGACCTTTAGAGTGAACTGCATGGCCGCTCAGTTCACTTATCCTAAAAGTACCACACAGGGGGTGCTGCATAAGCCGATGTTGTACACTAACTCCAAGGCAAACTATAAAACATGGTTAATATGAGCAAGGAAACCAGAGAAATGTTTTTTTTTTTTCAATAAAGCTATGTGTATTGTAAAGAATCACAGAATTATCATGGAAAGGTGCCTTCATTTGGGAAATTTTGCGGCGGTGAACGAGTTCGAACAAGCGGTATTAGCGAATAGAGCGCCGTTGTCACGGATCTCTCCGGAGTACACTCGGACCGAAAGAACGGACTAGGCGACAGGTGTACCAACACAAACGCACATTTATTACACCCTATGTAACACACACACTAGAACACAAAACTAACAAAACTAACACAAACACAAAGACTATAAATACACGCCACCCGGGCATACTACTACCAGCATCTACTACTAGCGTTCTACTATTAGCCGTCGGCGTTCGTGCTCACGGCTGATTCGGTGTGGCTGCGGCGTTGTATGAATCCAGGAGGCGGCGTCGAGGCGGCGTTCGACGTGCTTGGGCTGGCGTCGCTGGCGGCGTCGCTGGCTGCGTCGTACAACTCCAGGTCCAAGCGCCCGTGGAGGTAATGCCGGTGTTGTTTGCGTTGGGCGCACCACCCGGATGGGTGGCAACAGCGCTGCAGACACCCCTGGCCGTAGCAGGTGGTAGAGTCCTCCGTTGACTCCTCGGAACGGGCTCAGGCACGGCAGGAAGTCAACGACGAGATGTCGCTCTCTTCCATCCGATGTGTCCCTTACCCACTGGAGCCTTCGCTTCTCTGCTGTTCCCCCTGTGCCTCGCTCTCACTCGCCCTTTTATAGCCTCGGTTTTAGTCCACGTAAGCCTTGTCGTGGTCTTCTTCTCTTCCCCACCAATCATCTCTCCCCACCTCACCGAATGCTTCTTCTTCCTCTTCTTTATTCTTCGGTTAATCCACGTCATCTTCTTCATATCTCTTTTCTTTAAAATTTAATTTAGGCTCCTTAATATATGTGACAAGGGCCCCCTCTCTCAAGAGTTTTTCCATGAAAAACTGCTCACGTCATCCTGATCGCCAAGCCATCCAGCCAACCGACTATCTTCAGTGGCGATTCTGGACCCAGCACACAACACACCGCACAGGTCCAGCACATACCAAGAGCGCACCACGAACATAGCGCACCAAACGGCGTTTTCAGAACGCTACCACACCACTGCCGTTGTCCGTACAGAGTCCTTAATAAACGTGTTCGTGTCCACAACACACTCCCTTGTATAATCACATAATACCAACAACAGCACCAACAAAAACAAAAATCCCAGAGATACATTAACACAGCAACAACAAGATACATCCCAGCTATACCTAGAGCTGTTCAGTTAGCTCTATCTGTATATAAGTCTAATTTGTAACATATGACCTCCGTTTTGCCTGGCCCATCCGGAAACATCTCCCACTTGATTTGGAGCAGAGCTGTAATCCTCTGTCTTCATTCCAATTGGGCTTCTTCAGTACCTCATCCCCTCCTACATTTTTCTTCCCACTGTACGTGGACACCTCGGAAATATCACTTGTCTCCTCGCCCACTACCACACATGCTACCTTGGGGGCGTACCGTACGGGACCCCTTTCTTCGTATTTCTTTAACATATTTACATAGAAAATGTTGTCAGTGTCATCTATCAACAACTCATAGCCCGTTTACTTTTTCTTCCGCGTCACAAGATACGGGCCCTTCCACTGCACCAGTAACTTATCATGATCCGTGGGTAGCAGGACGAGAACCCTGCCGCCCACATTCAGATTCCTGTGAATTGCTTTCTTTTCATAATGTCTCTTATTTCGTCCACGCGCCTTTTCCAGGCCTTGATGTGCAAGCCTGCATGTGTCCTTCAACCTGTCCCTCAACTCAAGAACGTATGTGTATGTTGTCTTGAGATCTGATTCAATCTCTTTATAAGTCCACAGCTCCTTGAGTATTGCAAGTGGACTTCTGACGGTTCTCTCATATAGCATCGCGAAAGGCGAGAAACCAAGACTCGTTTGTGGTACTTCGCGGCAAGCGAACAAAAGAGCTGGGAGATATCCATCCCAATCAATAGGTCTCTCATGGCACATTTTCTTGATCCTATTTTTGAGGGTGCCGTTAAACCGCTCTACTAGCCCATTACACATGGGATGATAAGGCGTCGTCAGTAACTGCCTTACTGACAAAAGGCGGTTAACCTCCTTCATTAGTTCCGATGTGAAGTTCGAGCCCCGGTAACTTAAGACTTCCCTTGGGAATCCATAACGCGAAAACATATCCACAAGACCCTCCGCCACTTGGATACTATCAATAGCTCTCAGTGGAGCAGCGTCAGGATAACGAGTGGCCACGTTAAACAGAGTAAGCACATATCTATTGCCTTTGGCGGGTACTGGAGAGATTGGCCTCACAATGTCAATCGCTACTCTCTGAAACGGTAGGTCGATGGCTGGCATCTTGCCCAGACGTACAAGACCAACTCTTCCCTTCGGAACTGTGCGCTGGCACACATCACATGAGCGAACAAAGCGCTTAACGTCACTCTGAACAACCGGCCAAAAGAACTCCTCGGTGATCCTAGACACCGTTTTTGGACCACCCTGGTGTCCGGCCATAATGGCGTCATGTCCTAATCGTAGCACGGTCTCTCGCATATCTCTCGGTAACACCAGCTGTTGGATCCGCCTTCCTGAACTAAATATGCATTCCCTGTGCAGATCATGTACCAATTGATAATCGAAGGACGTGCGACTCTTCTTTTTTTTCACTTTTTCCCCGACTCTTTCGAAGCAGGTCTGCAGGCTCGAGTCTTCTTTTTGCCTAATTGCAATTTCGCCCGGTGTTACCCTCAGGCACATGGTAACAGGAGTAGAGAGCGGACGCTGCGTTGTTTGGGCTGTCGCTTGAGGTCTTGTCTCAAATGCCGACGAGAAACTGACTGCACCCGTCTGAGCTGCCGCGGGCCTTTCCTCCTTTGGATGTTCTTCAACGTCGAGCATCCTCCACTCGGGATAGGGGTCTTAGACACCTTTTTCACCCGTAGTGTTCCCCAAGACGAGATCGTACGTGGGTTGTTCTACGCATTTTGCACACTACCTGCCCAGTATATGGCGTGGACACTAATTCTGGCTTCAGGAAGGTACCTTACTGTGCTGTCTACCAGTCTGACGACGATGCTTCCCCTATAATATCCTCGTCCTTCACCAGGCTTCTACAAAGACTGTGTTGGCTCCGCTGTCTCTAAGCACCAATATAGGACGGTCCCCTATTTGCCCAACCACCAACGGCATTGCTGCTTTCGACTTGGGTGTTCCACTGACTGCCTCATTTTCCAGCGGCATTTGGTCTCCTTTCAGCTGTGGAACTTCCGGTGGCGTGACAAGTTCTACCCTAGAGCCTACAACGCATGCAGCTTGGTCCTGCGTTCTGTATCGGCACTCATCCTGAGTATGACCCCTTCTCTTACAACGTTGACACACAACCTGTGTTTTCTGGGCAGCGCTACTTGTCCGACCATCAGCTGCACGGTGTCCCACCTTGCCGCACAGAAAACACCTTACTCGCGCCTTATGTGCACCGCCATATGCTCTTCGTTTTGCCGCATCATTCTCTACAATATTTGGGGTTTCCTCTTTTGTCTTACTCAAATTTCTCAGCCCTTGAGCCTCGAAGAATTGGTCTGCAGTGTCCGCAAACTCTTCCAATGAACACAACTTTCTTTCAGGAATAGCGCTAGCTTTGAGCTGCAGCACACTAAAAATTTCTCTGTGACCAGCTTGTCACGCACCCCTTGAAAACACTTTTCTGTGTTTGACATATGAAGCCACCTATCAAAATATTTGGTAAGCCTTCAGGAAAACTGCTTAGCGCTTTCCGAATCCTCGGTTATCGCGGTGCGAAATATGTCACGAAAGCCCTCTGCCTTAAGCCTGAATCTTTGGAGGAGCGCCTTTTTGACTTTCTCGTAGTCCATGGAATCAGCAGCGGGCATCTTTCTAAACACATTCAGCGCCTCTCCGACTAAACACATGCTCAATGCCGTGGTCCATTCACTGTGCTCCCAGCCATGCCCCAAAGTTATCCTCTCGAATCGTTGCAGATATGCGTCCAGATCATCAATTTTGTCATCGAAAGGAGCCATCAGCTTCCTTGGACAAATTCAGGCCGTTCTAGGAGATTCTCTACCCGCTAAAGAACGCTGATCACTGCCCGTGATCTCCTCATATCCTCCCGCGACATGCGGCTGTTTCCACAAAAGAAACTCCTTCTCCCGTTCTATCCTTCTTTTCTCCTGTTCTTCTGCCTCCCGAGCGTCTGCGCACGCTTGCGCCCTTTCCTCTCTGCCTCTTTGCCTCCTCCTCATAGAGATGCATCGCCTCTTCCTTGCTTAACCCTAGCTTGAGCGCCAGTTCTAACGTTCTTGCCAAATCCATCCTTCCTGCCGTCGAGAAATCGGAACGATCCGAGACAACGCAAAAAGAAAAAAAGGAAATGAATCCCGGCACCGGCTCGCCACTTATCTTTGTCACGGATCTCTCCGGAGTACACTCGGACTGAAAGAATGGACTAGGCAAAAGGTGTACCAACATAAACGCACATTTAATACACCCTATGTAACAACCGTGTATCGGGAATGGCGCACGTGCCATGCCTGGTGCGGTGATTCATCGTGCTCGCCTAGATTAGATATGCGCCTTGGTTGCCACACCCCTTGCGGCTATAAAGCACTGTACGTTCAGCAATAAAGAGCATTTGGTCGCTGGCCACCTCGACTGATACATGGTGTCAGAAGTGGGGTAGCTCACGTCGATGGAAACACAATGGAACAACTGCTGAAGCTTCCTGAAGCACTACTGTTGTCTGGAAATATCGCCTAGAACTGGGAACTGTTCCAGCAGAAATTCGAGCTTTTTGTGGAAGCAACGGAATCTCCAAAAGAGCCCCGAACCACGGCCGCCAAAACCGCACTGCTGCTCAGCACTGCCGGAGACGACGCATTGGAGGTAATTAACAACTTCCTTTTTCTCGGGAGCGAGAACAAGCAAGATTATGCTACCGTTGTTAAGAAATTCAAGGAGTACTGCCAAGAACAACAGAATGAAGTCTATGAGCGGTATATATTCCGATCCAGAGTGCAAGGCGAAGGGGAGTCATTCGAGCATTTCTTGCGGGACCTCAGAAAACAAGCAAGAAGCTGCAATTTTTCGGGAATAGCTGATTCCTTAATCCGCGACCAAATAGTGTTTGGCACCAGTAGCCCACGACTGCGTGAAAAGCTCCTCAAAGAAAAAGACTTGACACTTGCCAAGGCTGAGCAGATTTGCAAAGCGGAGGAAGCAGCATCGCTGCAAAACAATGCCTGAACACAGCCTGATAAGCAAGTGATGCAAGACAAGCAGCAATCTAGGAAATGCGCCAGATGCAATCGTTTACACGCCATACCCGGCAGATGCCCCGCGTTCGGCAAAACGTGTTTTATATGCCGAGGTGTTAACCATTTCCAGTTTGCTGCAAGACGGGCCCGCAAATCCGAGTTGTTGGCGAGGAACAAGACAGCTTCGACATTCTCGATGTGACAGTCTCGAGCATCGACGCGAGAGCGGACTGGGTAGTACATGTGAAAGTAGCTGACCAGATGGTTAACTTCAAAGTGGACACGGGATCTCAGGCCAACTCTTATCTACCGACGATGCAAGACGGAAGCAGATTTGAAACCGAGCTCTTCGGTGCTTCGATCATACAGCGGTGGTGTCATTCGACATTTCGGTATGGCAAGGCTACCAGTGACCGTGAACGGCCGGTCGAAGGACGTCAACTTCTATGTCGTCAAAAAGGGCAACCAAGCTATACTGGGACTACTAGCATGCGAGTCGCTTGGTCTGGTGTCACGTGCATTGGATGCTGTAAAAGAAGGAAGCACCACAGCTGGCGGCAGTGAGGACGTTCTAACCGAATTCCGCCAGCTTTTCAGGGAACAGGCTGCGTGAGTCGCCAGTATAAAATGGTCCTACGCAAGGATGCGACGCCAGTTGTCCAGCCAGCTTGGCGGGTGCCCTTGGGGCTGAGGGAACCTCTGAGGGAGGAGCTGGAGCGCATGCAGCGAAGTGGCATCATTGAGAGGGTCCAGAAACCGACAGACTGGGTGAGCCCTTTGGTTATCGTGCGGAAGAAAGACGGAAAAATACGGGTTTGCATGGACCCTAGAAGTATGAACGAGTGAATACAGCGAGAGCATTATCAGATGCCAAGACGCGAGGACATAGAAGCTGAGCTCGCCGGCGCTAAGTACTTCACGCTCCTCGATGCAAGGCCGGGTTTTCATCAGGTACCTTTGGATGACTCCACAGCAACTATATGCACGTTCGGTACTCCGTTCGGGCGTTACCGGTTTTTGAGGCTCCCGTTCGGAATCTCATCAGCCCCGGAAGTTTTCCAGAAAATCCTGAGCGAAATATTGACCGCTGTCAAGGTGTGAGAGTGTACATTGATGATATTCTAATTTGGGGCTCGTCTAAGGAAGAACACGATGCGCGCCTGCGGAAAGTGCTGCAAGTGGCAGAAAAAGCAGGCTTAACTTTCAACGCTGAAAAGTGCAAGGTTGGAGTGACTGAAATTAAATTCTTGGGTGACGTCACTAGCCACGAGGAAATAAAGCCTAACCCAGCGTTGACGCAGACGTTAAGGGAGACTCCTTGCCCAACCGATAAAGCCGCTGTCCACAGAATGCTAGGAGTAGCAAATTATTTCAACAAGTACTTGCCTAATCTCGCAGAACGTACTACGCTTCTGCGCAGCCTCATCAAAAAGGACTCTGTCTTCGAGTGGACCGAAAACCACGCTAGTGAGTGGAGGATGATCTGCGACATGCTTAGCAGTGCGCCTCTCCTAGCTATTTTCAACCCAGCCAGAGAAACTAAAATCGTGGCAGATGCATCAAAGAATGGTTTGGGGGCTGCACTTTTACAGAGCCACGGTGGAAACTGTCGGCCAGTCGCTTATGCCTCGCGTGTAATGGCCAACTCGGAGCAGAGGTACTCGCAGATTGAAAAGGAAGCATTGGGGATAACGTTCGGCTGTGAAAAATTTCATCACTTCGTATTCGGACGTAAAACTGTTATCGAGACTGACCACCGTCCATTGCTTGGTGTTGCAGCGAAAGGAATCAGTGATATGCCACCCAGGCTTCAACGTTTTTTCTTGAGGCTAATGGCTTATGATTTTGAACTGCAGTATGTACCAGGAAAGAAATTCTTTCTCGCAGGCATGCTATCAAGGGCTCCAGGGACAGCGACTAAGGACTACTCCGACGACACGGAAGATGTGGAGGTCCACGCAGTTGCAGTCATGTCAACCTTGGTAAGCGCTAGAACACTGGCCCGTCTGGCCAAAGCAACGGCGAATGATCAGGACTTGCAGTCAGTGATGCGCTACATTAATGGCCACGGTGACATTGTGGGAATAATGAAGCCATTCGCGTCCGAGCTCTCATTGATTAAAGGAATTGTATTTAAAGGCAGCAAAGTTGTAGACCCGAAGTCAATGCGAAAGGAAGTTCTCAAACGTATTCATGACGGACACATGGGCTTGAACAAGTGCCAAGCAAGAGCCAGGGGCCTAGTGTCCTGGCCGGGGCTGAACTCTGATATCAAAAACCTGTTGCAGAGTTGTGCAGTTTTCCGCAAATATACATACAAACAGCAAAATGAGCCTTTTATGATCAGACCTACACCGGCCCATGCATGGTACCGCGTGGGCGTTGACATTTTTCAGTACGGAGGCAGCTCGTACCTGTCGGTTTTTGATGCCCATTCGAACTTCCCGGAAGTGGAGAAGGTGACTCGTACAACATCCAGTGCCGTAATTGAGAAGTTGAGCGCCATCTTTTCAAGATACGGCATTCCAATGGAAGTCCACACGGACAATGGGCCGCAGTTTTCGTCTTATGAATTTGCTCTCTTTGCATCCAGGTACGACTTCAGCCACGTCACGTCGAGCCCCGAGTTCCCGCGATCGAATGGACTCGCTGAGAAGGGGGTTCAGATTGTGAAGGGAATCCTAAGGAAAAGGGAAGAATCAAAAGAAGACATCTGGCTCGGGTTGCTCAACTACAGATCCACTCCGCTCGAAGATGGCCGCTCCCCTGGTGAACTCTTGCAGGGCAGGAGGCTTCGCACTCTACTCCCAGACTTCAGGCAGCAGCCAAGCATACCAGTATTCAAGCGAGCCCAGGCAGACACTCGGGGGAGAACGTTACCACCTCTCAATACCGGCGATGTCGTGAGAGTACAGGAAAAGACATGGAATCGCCGAGCTCAAGTTACCGAAGCAGTTGCACCGAGGTCTTATCGAGTAGTTACCGAGGACAACAGAGTGCTACGTCGCAACCGACAGCATCTGCTTCCAACTGGTGAGCTGTTCCAGCAAGAAGCCCTCGAATGTGACGACCGGGAGAGCGAACGAACGTGTGAGGCACTGCAACCCACGGCACCTGCTGCAACTGGAGACTCGCCTGTGAGCTCCGAGAACATTCCGCAGGCGCCGCCGCCCGTGACTACGACTGGACCGACTGCGAGCTCAACGGCTCCGCAGGCTCTTACATTGCGCCAATCTACCAGAGATAGGAGACCACCGCAGCGCCTGCGGTACGACCGCAATTTCAACCAAGTACTTGGCATCTATTCTACACAGGAGGGAAGATGTATCGGGAATGACGCACGTGCCATGCCTGGTGCGGCGATTCATCGTGCTCGCCTAGATTAGATATGCGCCTTGGTTGCCACACCCCCTGCGGCTATAAAAGCACTGTACGTTCAACAATAAAGAGCATTTGGTCACTGGCCACCTCGACTGATACAAACCGCACTAGAACACAAAACTAACAAAACTAACACAAAACACAGACTATAAATACACGCGACCCGGGCACACTGCTACCAGCGTCTACTACAATCGTTCTACCATTAGCGGTCGGCGTTCGTGCTCACGATTGATCCGGTGTGGCTGCGGCGTTGTATGGATCCAGTAGGCAGCGTCGAGGCGGCGTTCGACGTGCTTGGGCTGGCGTCGCTGGCGGCGTCGCTGGCTGCGTCGTACAAGCTCCAGGTCCAAACGCCCGTGGAGGTAATTCCGGTGTTGGCGTTGGGCGCACCACCCTGATGGGTGGCAACAGCGCTGGAGACAGTCCTGGCCGTAGCAGGTGGTAGAGTCCTCCGCTGACTCCTCGGAACGGGCTCACGCAAGGCAGGAAGTCCCCGACGCGATGTCGTAGAACGCGAGCTCACCGGAGCAGTAGCCGGCGTCGCTCTCTTCCAGCCGATGTGTCCCTGACCCGCCGGAGCCTCCGCTTCTCTGCTGTTCCCCCCCAGTGCCTCGCTCTCACTCGCCCTTTTATAGCCTCGGTGCTACTCCACGTAAACCTTGTCGTCGCCTTCTTCTCTTCTCCACCAATCATCTTTCTCCACCTCACCGAATTCTTCTCCACCAATCATCTCTCTCCACCTCACCGAATGCTTCTTCTTCCTCTTCTTTATTCTTCGGTTAATCCGCGTCTTCTTCTTCATATCTCTTTCCTTTAAATTTTTATTTAGACTGCTTAATATATGTGACAACCTTCTTTGCTGCAGTAATGAATTTGTGCGGAAATCTATTACGGTCTTGGCAGAGGAATGGCTTTAAGAGAGTGTTTGCAAAAATCTTCTTGATTATGCATTACAAATATCAGGACTAAAACCGCTATAGCCCCAAAACGGAGGCATGCAAGAGCACCGTCCAGTGTCTGCTGAGGTTTTAATCGTTATGTCACACCAAATGGCCTACCTTACTCTCCTGAGCTACATATATACCTACCAGTGCTGTAAAAAGCGCGGTAAACTTAATTTGATGCCAATTGCACTGCCGGTCCTCCGACAGAGAGCACGAAATGACATTCATATTTGGAGCACTTCGAAATGAAAAGTGAATTTATGAACACAACGGCGCGAGGTAAACGTGGCATAATCCTTATAACGAAGCAAGGCTATATGAGCCAGTAGTGGCAATGAAATACACTTAGCAAAACTTCCATGGAGACAACGGTTTTCTTCCTGCGAGTTTTGGTATTTGATAAGAAGAGATTGCTAAGCTGTGTGCCATGAGATCCGTTTTAACTGTCGCAACAACGCAATGAAAATAGGGGCGGCAGTCGACAGCCTAGAAATTGCATATAGATTTTAATATGTTTCAGGAATAAAGTGTTGCAAATGAAAAGTGTGCTGTTTAAAAAAAGCCGGCAATCCAGTATTTTTAATTAGAAAGCCCTCAGCGGCAGACCAAGCAGGAAAATACGAGTTGAAAGAAAACAAATGTATCGGATCAGTGCGAATAAAAAACTGTTACAGAATTTTTAATGACAAGAAACCGCGTTACTAAATAGTTAAGCACATTTTAAGGCATGTTTTAAGACGCGACGACCGCTTTATGTCGTATTATGTTCAACCGGAAAAAGGGCCCGTCATCTGAAGAGGCGTGTGGAGGCTTTTCTGTCCAGGGGGCACTTCATCAGACCCCTCGGCATTCATCGAAATGGCATGCACTATATGTTGTAAATTGCATTAAGACTTCCTAGCGCAAAAGTAGATACTCCCGGAAGAACACGGATGATAACGGCCATAAAAACTATCGTCATGATTATTCATTGTGCCTTCGTGGCCTTTACATATTAGTTTCTCGCTTCTAAAATTCTACGCTGCAGTAAAGCAGCAGCCGGGGTCGGGCAGCGGTGCCAAAGGAGTGCACAACACAACGTAGGTTTAATAGAGCACTGCTACGGAATTCAAAGACTGCTCACGTATCACGCAACTGTTTGGGGCTTTCAGATCGGTGAATATACGAAGACTCCCCGAAAGCAGTGCATTAGCGTTGCTTCATCAAACCATGAAGGAGGGAGATAGTGGCCATGAGACAGTCTTGCAAAACGGTCGCACAATCTGGAAAGTGATCTACGTTAATATCGTCTGAAGTTAACGGGCCTTTACCGTATCGACCAATAAACATCAAGCCCGAAAGATCTTTGCGCCTTTACAGGACTAGGTGTGTCGGTTCTGAAAGCATGGTAGCCGATTCCGCGGATTGCGCAAGCCTTGCATAAGAGTAACTTGCCTTCTCACAGCGGCCATTCAGAAAGCAGGGGTAAGGGGTTTGGCGCGTACCGATATCAGTCCCCAGAGATCAAATGCCATGTTTAGTAGCTATGGCGATGCGTTGTATATCTATAGATGTCGTGTCATTGTTCTCATTTCCTCTTGCCTGGCGTAATACATACAGGTACACATACATTTTTCTGCCCTCAACTGCAGCGCCTATATTGGTGCGCGCTTTCTTCTGCTGTTTTGCGCATCTCTTCCCTGACAACTTTGTTCCCGGAAGGGGAAAATTTAGAGCGCTTCTCTGACAATCGACTGGATAAGTTCTCGCAAGACATCCACCTTATTTACGAGCGCAGCAGAAAACTCTTCAGTCACTGAGCTTTTTACACTGTAATCCTATTCACTTTTATGTTGTTGGAGCGTCTTAACAATGATCTCTTGTCGTTCCGAGACATTCGACAATAGATGGTTTATGGTTTATGGGGGTTTAACGTCCCAAAGCGATTCAGGCTATGAGGAACGCCGTAGTGAAGGGCTCCGGAAATTTTGACCACCTGGGGTTCTGTAACGTGCTCTGACATCCATTCGACAATAAAACGTGCGGAATTGTGTAAATGCTATACAAACACCGCATAGCACGACACATTATGTGGTGGAGATTTTTTAAAGGCATGAGCCTTATTTGCCGCATTGAGTGAAAATCTTGCGTGTTTGTGTTGCGACTCTGTGGTACCCATAAACGGTGGCGTCCTCATGCAAATTTCTGGCGTCTGTTAAATTAGTGATTGGTTGCGCGAGATTGCTCGAGAAGAGCAACCTGGACCACAGAAGTCCCATCGGTGCTCCAGGGCACTGGCTCACCGCTTCACGCCTGCACCACTGCGCCAGGATTGTATGAGGACTCCCAGCGATCTATGAATGTGAAGTATAAAAAGATCAATTCTGCCGTTATGGGCATTAACTGATTATCTATCGAGTCATACGCCTAACGAGGAGCGCGGGCCGCGGTACAGCCGCGACTGCCTTCACGAAGTTATCGCACTGATCCGAAAGTGCTGCGGTGGCTACGTACAGCCATGCAGAGGTAGAATTTCTAGCCGCGGTGGCATCGGGTTACATCACGCCGCAGCGAGAGACGCCTGCGTTCACAATGTGAGCGAGTCAGCTTAGACCTCCTCACAGGTAAGCGGTCTTAATTGTCTCTGCAGGCTTCTTTTCTCCTCAACCATACTGGGATACTCTCATTTCAATATTCGATAAAGGTCCTGACAGCATGTACCTACACTATTCTTTGAACAATGGTTTCCAAACAAGAACAATGCTTCGGGTTTCTTCTTTCGATCGACTTTGCGAGACGCGGCCAAGTCTGGTCCGTATATCTTACTCAGCCAAAAAATGGTCTCGTGGTCGTGGTTTTCACGTTCCACTCTGGTCTACACTTCAAGATCTGAGGATACATTAGGGGGCTGGCGTCCCTTATTCCAGTCAATGAATATGTTGACCTCCATAAAGTCAGCAATAAAATTCCAATAAGGAAGGGCGTCAGGCAAGGAAACACGATCTCGCCAATGCTGTTCACCGCATGTTTACAGGAGGTATTTCGAGGCCTGAATTGGGAACAGTTGGGAATAAGAATAAATGGAGAATACCTAAATAATCTGCGATTTGCTGATGACATTGCCTTGCTGAGTCACTCAGGAGGTGAACTGCAAATCATGATCAATGAGTTAGACAGGCAGAGCAGGTCGATGGGTCTAAAAATTAACATGCAGAAAACCAAGGTAATGTTCAACACCCTAGCAAGGGAACAACAGTTCACAATTGGCAGCGAGAGCCTAGAAAGTGTGCCGGAATACGTCTACTTAGGGCAGGTAGTGACAGCTGATCCGGATCATGAGAGGGAGATAACTAGAAGGATAAGAATGGGGTGGAGCGCATATGGCAAATTCTCGCAGATCATGAGTGGCAGTTTACCAATTTCCCTCAAGAGGAAAGTGTACAACAGCATAATCTTACCGGTACTCACCTACGGGGCAGAAACGTGGAGGCTAACGAAAAGAGTTCAGCTTAAGTTAAGGACAACGCAGCGAGCCATGGAAAGAAAAATGATAGGTGTAACGTTAAGAGATCGGAAGCGGGCAGAGTGGGTGAGGTAACAAACACGGGTTAATGACATCCTAGTCGAAATCAAGAGAAAGAAATGGGCTTGAGCAGGGCATGTAATGCGAAGGCAAGATAACCGCAGCTCCTTAAGGGTAACGGAGTGGATTCCAAGAGAAAGTAAGCGTAGCAGGGGGCGGCAGAAGGTTAGGTGGGCGGATGAGATTAAGAAGTTTGCAGGCAAAGGGTGGATGCAGCTGGCAAAGGATAGGGTTAATTGGAGAGACTTGGGAGAGGCCTTTGCCCTGCAGTGGGTGTAGTAAGGCTGATGATGATGATCATGATGATGATGATGATGATGAATATGTTGACATATTAACGCGATAGCGTTACGCAGCTCGTGTAACAGAAATGCCGGAGTCGGCGGCGTTTGCCGTGAGCGAAAAATCCTCCTCGCACTCCTCCTCCTCGCAATGTACGCCACTGCCCCAAAAAATAGCGTGGCTCCTTCGCTCACTCTCACCCCTCTCCCCTCGACGCGGCGCGTGGCGAGCACTTCCCTTCCTTTCTCTCCCATTTCCTCTCTCCCCCCACAGCACAGCGACCATCCGCTCAAGAGAGAGAGATAAATGCACGTGCTCTGTCCCCCTTTCCACTCCCAAGTATCACCACTCGCGGGACTGGCAGCGCCTCCCGCTCGTTTTGTTCGGGCGCAGTGGGGCTGTTCGGGCACGCAGGAATCGCGTTGAGTGGCGAACAACGCAGCGCATTTCCATAGCGCGTTCGCCACGAAGCTTGCGGCTTGCTGCCCGTTCGTTCGGCGCGGAAGCTATGCTGGCGTTCGTGGCATCGGGTTTGTCGAGAACGATGTGCCGACGAACTACGACTGCAACTTGAGTCCCGCGTGTTTCGGCAAGGCGCCTGGCAGCTCTTCTACGTGGTTTGCGGCTCTGCGCGTCTGTTGCACCGTACGGAGCAGAACGATTTCTCTAACGGGCGAAGTGTCGCGCCGAACGGGCGTTGCCGTTCCGTGGACTCCCTGGCAGTACTCCAACATGCTGTCACGTTCCACTCTTGATGGCAAAGCTTAAGCGTCCTCCAATTTTTTTTTTATCATCAACCTGTAATGTTTTCAAAGCTTAGCAGTCGAATGACTGGGCATTTTGCGGCTACGTGTGGAGTACACGATTCGTTAACTTGCTGTCAATGGTCTTTAGATGAATGTGGTTGCACATGTAAACATCGAAGAGTGGAGCGGTGTACTTTAAATCACGTTAGTCTTTTGCTACTAGTGCAGCAAGTTGCAGACATCACATCATTACCTGTGGATGAGACCTGTCATCTTATCTAGCAAACCAGCAACTGGCGCATGGGAATAAAAACAGAGCAGATGCATATCATAGTGCCTTCTTCATAGGCAGGTACAGCTCGGAGAGCATGGCCGTCCCCACTGCCCTGACTCGCATTGCGAGGAATGAAGGGTCAGTCTGTCTAGGTACAAAAAATAAACAAGACTTTGAAACTATCAGTATAGAATTAATTTTTAGTATTTACGCAACTTATATGACGTGATCTGGCTTCTGTACAAATCTGATGTTAAAGTGGGATGAAGACGGTGTTCCGGTAAGAAGGGGGAGTGAACAACAAAATGTAAACGGAGCGGGAAGCCTCAAAGTAGTAAACAACGTTTCGACAAGAGGACGTCTTCCTCTGGGCAAGGGGTTCGTCATTGGCGGGGTTTAAGTAGGCCTTCACTCCGAGTAGAAAACGCCGGTGAGGGAAAGTAAGGCGTTAGGAAGGTGGTTAGGGTGGGTAACGTGAAGTTTAAAACTTGTCTAAGACGGATCAGTGCTAAAGAACATTAACCAGCCGACGTGCAACGCTGTGTCAAAAAAATACGCCAGCTGAGCACAAAGGAATCCAGATCTGGGGAAGGAGGAAATAAACTGTCCGGTATTATCCGGCACTCATTTAATTGTTTAAAAACTTATTGCACGTGATCAGAGCAAAAATTACACCACCAATAAAACATTACATCGCTCTCTCAGTACTTCCCTTCGTCTCTTTATCGTTTCTTTGATCCCCTCCTCCCCGACCACCGTTTTCTTTTCTCCCTTTTTATTCGTTTATTCTAACCTACTGTTAACTTATGTACTGCACTTCCTGCTACGATTTCTCAGGAACCCACGGTTTTTGCACTCCCCTTCCTTGCCTTCATTTCGCGCTACCTACACAGCCCCCTTTTTTTCGCTCTTTTTTTGCTTCCCTGGATCTCTTTATGCCGAGTTTTCCAAGCGCTTTCACCGTAGTTTCACCCAGGTCAACCAGACCGGTCGTGCCAAGCCAACTGTCACAGCTGCCCATGCACGGACACGTCACTTTTCCAGCCTACGATCCCTATTTCCCCACCCACCCCACCTGTCTTCCTTTCTGTTTAGCAGCTTTACTTCCTTTTCACAGTTCTGCATGTCAACCGGTTAATCCTCTTTAGCAGTCACCCTGCCTGGGCAAGATATTCAAGTTCACTCTCAACCTTGTATCAACCTTCTCATTTTACGCCCTTATTCCCCTCACTGGAGGTACCTCTTCGGAGTGAGCCCCTGCTTAATCCCAGCCAAAAATGAACGCTTTGCCCACACGAAGACAAGTTCTCTTGTCGAAACGTTGCCTAGCACCCTGAGACTTCCGCCTCCCTTGTTCTCTTCGTGTTATCACGAAATCCATCTACCTCCTATATCTCTCTACCATGTCCAACAAGAGGGAGTAGTCAGTTCTGTAGGGATTTTAGAATTTTCTTTGATTCCTCGCATTTACTTCACTACGTGAATGCGACAGTTCGTTGTCATATAAAAGCGAACAAAAGCACAACCAGTGTTATATAAAAAAATCAACACGTCTTATGTTCCAGAAGTTACCGCTAAAAGCCAGTTACTTCTATTAGTTGAAAAGAAGAGAACAAATCGTCATCTAGAATGCAATTATCTTCTATTTGGTAATTATTGTCCAACTGCTGGAACGTCTGACAGCAGAGCAATTATCCGACGTGAGGACTCTAGGTGGCAAAGTCCCTGGAGTACTTTACCACGCTTGATTGCACTTACTGTTTCCTTTTCTCTCCTAAACCTATACAGGACAGTCTTTGGGATATAGAACACATCTTGCCAAAAATAGTTGTATCTCTTCGTCTTGGTTAAAGCTGTGCTGCTCACTGTGTCCTTGAAGCGGGCTACTTTTGAAAAATTCACCAGATGTGTATCCCTAAGCGAATATAATTTTGATCGCAGTACATCTCGCTGCCCGCTAACCCGTCTAACTTATTCATCACAATGAAAGAACTCACAGTTATTGATTTCACCCGGATGTCATCTTCCGGCCAAAGAAACCAGTAGCCGGCCAACCCTCCCCACGGGATCCACTTTGAGGGTGGCTGCCGTGGCAAATGCCATACAGTTAAGACATCGCTGTGAGAGTACTGCGGAAGCTTGTGGTGATATCTTGAGAACAGGGATTTAAACTTATTGTACGCTCACCGCATCAAAAGCGGCGTCAACTGCAGTGTCAACAAATCCCCAGCTGTTCGTAATCCTGCGCATTAATGGGCGCACATGACCACTACAGTCGTAGATCAGTAATCACCGGCTTAATGCAGCGCATTGGTGGTGTCGTACATTAGTGAGATACTGACCTCAGATCTCTTACATTCTCCTTTACACTCGCAAACGTTAGTCATTAAAAGGAAAAATTTGTTTATCAATACATTCAGGCTATATCCGGCAGCTAGAGTAAGAGCAACTTCAGGCAACTCACCATCCGGTCCTTGTCCGGTATCCTGAGTTCAACAATCTGAGTCACAAACACAAGCTGTAGCTGAACCAGTTTTTGTCGCCTCAGCAACCTTCGCTTGGGAGTGCCATAATTTCCACTCCGGCTCAGTTTTTCGACACCCTATGTGAGAGAGATAACTTAGTCATATGAGCCATGTAAGCCCGGCGTCGCTGACTATATTACATGAACTTACCCTATTCGCCCTTTTGTTCACCACAAACAGGTTATCAGAGAATTGGAAGAATTTGTATACGTAGCATCGCTACTCCTTGTGGCTTATTCGACTTCAAGGAGAAGTTGCGTTTTATTCCTTTTATTAGTAAACCGATCAGGCAGATAAAATACCTGGCTTTCGTTCAGGATTCCGATAATAATTGATCTCTGACCAGTGTAACAAGCAGCTGCTTTGGCCAAGGTTTGACAACCATTCAACATTTTTCAAAGAAGCACCCTGGGGAAAAACTTTTAGAGGGCAATTGGGGGGTGGGGGGGGGGGGGCACAAAAACAAAACTTTTTTAGTATACATGGCTGTAGTAACTTTTCAGAAGCCTCAAGTAGAAGCTGGACTGTGCTCAACACTGCTGAAAGCTGTGTTGGTCGAATACAAGCCATCTATCAACATTTTTCTTCTCCTTTCTCTTAAAACATGGAGCATACCCGCATGGGGGGATTGGAAAATGAAAATTGGTTTTTGGAGAAAGGAAATGCCGCTGTATCTGTCTCACATCTCGGCGAACACCTGAACCGCGCCGGGCAGATTGGCCAACATCACCATTTCCCTCGTCTCTTCGTCGGTGTCTTCTCCTGTTTACGATAGGGACGATCGCTCGGTGGCCCCTAAAAAATTTGCGAAGAAGATGAAGCTGGCAGTGGCGTGGGACTGAGTGCGCGCGCTAGGCCAGCCGTCATTTTAATTACCTGAATACAGGCGAATAGTCAGCCGATTCTTGGCCGATCCCCCAGTGTCGGTATGTGCCATCCTTTGATGGGCTAATAACAACAATAACATCAACAGCGGTCATTTAATCATCTCATTGCGATCAGTTATCTTGTCTCATTCTTAGGCTCGCCGCCACATAACAATATATACAAATGTTGGCATCATCCCAGCGTAACTCATGCCTGCTGCTGCAGATGGCTATCTTATTATTGCGAATTATGGGCCGAAATTTCCCAATAAGCTGATGCAAACACAAGCAGATGTTGCAACAGAAGCTACGACTAATATGAAACTAATGCTCTCGCATTTAACTCCTAAGATGACTGATGCGTCCTCAGATGTTATCCAGCATCTGCTCTGCGTTTTTTTGCTGTGAAGTTTTCAAAATTCATGAGTTTCTACAGGAGATATTGTCGATAAATTAATAGTTTCTCAGCTGACGGGCAGGTGCTTTTCTGCACCGCAGTAGAGCTAGAAGTGAGCCATTTTTTCGAAAAACTTTTATCTCCTTTTAGGCCAGCCCTCTGGTCTCATGCTCTCGCCGGTGCAGTGACTTAGAAAGTTCTGTACCCTTGCCGCAATTCGGAATTTTCACGCAAGACCTGGACTTGAAAGAGAAATGCTTGGAGCTCTTCGTTGCCTTTTAAGAGAGCAAACTGAAGATGCTACTACCTCTATCTGGTGCTTCAGTTCCGGTCCTGCAGCTCTGATAAGACGTGTGATGAGACGTAGCAAAGGAAGATGCAAAAAAATGAAAAACACAGGTACATATGATCGGTTAGCTACAAGGATTCTTCTTTTTACCCAGCCTTAAAATGGAGATGAAAAGATATCTGTGGTTGATAATGTATTCAGCATGCTTTAACTAGATGTTTCATGTCAATTATCAGAAGCTAGAGCTGTTTACCTTTCAGAGCAATGCAAGTTGAATGTGCACCTCAAATTCAGATGAATATTAGAATGTGCATTTAAAAGATGTCGCATATCAATGTACCACATCTGGCGACGTTCAGCTGCAATACAGGCCACGGGTCGGTTTGGTTTTCTAAGCATTTGCAGGAGACGCATGGTAACAACCAGACTTAAAATTCGCGTCGAGGAAAACTTTTAACCCTAAAGCAGTAATTTAAGAACCATCCTCATTCATAATCATTATCACAAAGCGCTTTATAGAGTGCATCACATTTGAAATGCTGAGAGTTATAGTTGTTATGCAAGCGCATGGCGGATAATACGTTCTCCGAAAAGAGTCGCGTATGCGTAGTGTCTCTTAGTTCAACCTCTGCTGCAGTCCTCCATAAGCCTGTAAATATTTTGCTCTCTTCTTGAGCTTCCGCTTCCAAATCTTAGTGTCTATTTATCTTCCACGATTTCAAAAAAGAAAGAAAACTGTTCGATTTACGCCTCGTTAGTGCACTTTCATGTGGGCGTACTAATCAGAAGAAATCAGAAATCAATATACTGTTGCCAAGTATCTATAAACAAGCCATGACGGGGCACACAGTAGCAAGCGTCTGCGATTCATCGACGAATATTTTGCGAATTTTCATTTGTGTTAACGTTTTCTTCGGTCATTTGGCTGACCAAATGCTTGTTATGCTGTACTTTATTGCCGTTCTATTCGCTCTGAAAATTTCGTTTTGCAATTATTAAAATTATTACGAGCAGAACTGTCCAAACAGAAAGCCGCCTCTTCGGTGTGGTATATTGACATATGCATTGATGTCTATGAAGAGTATGAAAGTTTTTGCTGACACTTGATGCATTCAAGGCTGGCAGCAGAAGTGCGGTCAAACCCTGAATATAGTAAATGATGTGCCAAAACTTCGACGACCAGGAGGTCAGGCAACGTGGAGTGATTGCACGACATGTTCTGAATAAGATTAAGAGCAACGGAAACAGTTTATTTGTCAGAAGAAGGTTAAGGCGTATGATTTATATTTCCCTGAGAATTGGTCACTGCATCCAGATCGGTTAAATCGAACTTTTTAATATCCTCTTAAATTGCGTTCAAAACCTGTAATAAAAAAAATGACCTCGAAACAGTGCCGGTTGAGCAGGGAATTCCTGCCGACTAGACGTGGGGCTTTCGCTGAAAGATATCATGATTGATATTTGAACAAGAGTATTGTTGAACCATTTCTTGTATTGAATGATATTTTTGTAATCCGCTATTTACTTACTGGCTCGTTGATTAAGGTTCGTGTAAGAGGAAGGCCCTGCTGCGCCTTTAATTTGAAGTTTTTCACCGTAGGCCTAAAAAAAAGCGACAGACTCACACGTCGAAGAATTCTGTTTTAAATTTTCTCTCGTTTCTCCATGCATCATATGCGGTTTTTCTGAGCGACGGGCTGTGGATAGCCGAAAAAAGGCATATGGTTGATAAATGTCACTACAGTCAACCTTACAGGTACACGTATTACCATGTTCAAGCTACAAATAAGAGATTCATGATTCCTTCAAGAGTAGATGACCAGCACGCTAGGCGCTGATCCCGAGATATGACTGTTGACGGAAGTGCGCATTCAAAAATATCAGCACTGTCTCAGTGCACGCACTCACGTAAGATTCCCACAAAATGTTCTCAGAAAAAAATATTGAATTAACATTGCTGCCCTTCCGAAGGCCTCTTTGATTTGTGAATACACAGTGTGAAGAAAACAGATTCGCGACCCGCATCCCATTAAAACACATTGAATATGCCTGTCGAGCAGATTTCGCAATCACAAACCCATCAACTAGAATTATCATCACTGATTCTAAAACTGCAATCAAAGCCTATGACAACGGTCAAGTGTCCAAAGAGGCCGGCAAAATTCTGCGAGCAGGCAAGGAGAACGTACCTAACGACCTAGTTAGCATAATATGGGCACCCGCCCATAGTGTACTCACAGGGAACGAGATCGCCAACAAGGTCGCCCGAGCACTCACACACCGGGCCCCAGCGCAGGCAGAATACTCCCTGTCCAAAAAGCGACACTTGATCACTTACAGTGAAATTCTAGAACACTACAGAATGGGCAGGAGAACCCTGCCTCCCCCACATCTCTCACAAAGAAGGAAGAAGTAATCTGGCGAAAACCGCAGACGGGTACTTTTCCAAACCCGTATGTCCTACACAAATGGCATCCTGAGGTGCACTCTCCAATTTGCAAAACCTGTGAAGACATAGCGACCCTAAATCACATGCTGTGGGCTTGCCCAGCGCTAATTGGTCGACATGGAAACAGAGAGTCATGGGGATCCTCCCTCCATAGCCAGGAAGAACAAGTACAGCGACAAGTCATCGGTCATGCCCAGGCCGCCGCCGGAAGTCAACTGATTCCGGCCGACGTCTAGGGGGGAGGCAGACGGTGAAAGGGGAGCTGCGTCTCACCCATCACCAATACTCTCTGACGGGTGCAAATAAAGTGCTTTCTCTCTCTCTTTCTCTCTCTCGCAGTTTTCTTGTTGCGTTGTCAAAGCTTAACCGCCTAAGAAGACTCAGACAAGGTGGGTGACATTCCGCCTCTTTAGGTGATTTGTAAAACGACCATCAGTTCATAAGGAAGCAAATGTCGCAGCCGTTCTAGAGTCCCCGAGGTAACGATCACCATTTGGGAAAGAGCACATGCGAGTCTTTTTTAGCATGAGACGTTTTCAACGGGCTTTCCGGTTTACTCTCCACGTTAACTTCGCTTTCTAGTAGGTTGTTTGGGCGAGGAAAAAGAAAAAAATATCCACCAAAACTTCATAGTAATGTGCGCGCACACACCTGCTCAGAGCTAAAATGGTGGGTACTTGCTAAAACACTCAATACAGGACAATGCACAGAGTAGGAAGTATGATGGGAAAAAAAATTCACCAAATTGGAAATGGATGCACTGTCAACGACTCCTACTGATTTTTTTTTTTAAGGGAGAGCTGTGTCTCTAAGAGATTGCACCCGCGGCTGCGCTAAGTGCTGACGCGCGCCGAGCTCCTTTGAAATCTGCGCACTGAAAGAAGGTTGGAAAAACATTAAGAGCGTCATTCTTTTTCTGCCTTCCGACTTCAGCAATCTACTTCAGGAACGAAAAGGCCGTGTGACAAAAATCGGCGCATATTTGGAAAACCGTCCCGCCGCGACATGAATCTCGACCGGCCGCTCCGTAGATGGTTCAACAACCATGCAGATTGCGAGAGTGAGCGCTTAACCTTGAGCTTCAAGAGTTTCTGGGAGCGCATGTGAATAGAGGGCATTTGTAATAGGCTAATAATACGTTAACTAATGAAGCGCGGTATTGAGATGGAAGGACGTGTAGACGCGGGCCAAACAAAGTAGACTTTGAAGGCAAAAAAATTAGGAAGCCTTTATAAATCAAACGAAGATAAAAAAACGATTGCTAGCTGCGGTCTTCAATTTTAAACGCACTGTGATTTTGCTTCGTTTATTCGAAGCTCGCGGCTGTCTGACGATTCAATGCCTTTTGAATATTCAAGACTTTTATAGGGCATATGTTGCCAGTCAACAAAAAAAAACTTAACAATCTTTGACGTAGACAATCCACATTTGAAATTCTTTTTGTATCTTAGATACTGTACGCACCATCCCAATGTACACAGGATATCGGCTTACTAGTGATAATGGATGGTTTTACTATGGTGACTCGTAGGACCGACCTTTGCCCATACGTTTGCAATATCGGCCCGATTACCTGTGCTGATTGGAATTTCAGAGAAGCTCTTTTTGATATCGCAACGTATTGTCAGAATGATGGCGAGGTGAAAGAGTTGTCTCGGTGGTGCAAGTGGTCTGGGTTTGCGGGCCCTGTGCTCTCGGTCTGTGCGCTGTGTCTGCGTCATTCTTTGGTTGTTCTCGTCTTGAGCCACGTAAGAGCTTTGGTGTAGGAGCCAGGGAAAGCATATGAAGCAAGACTCAGTTTTTAAGAACACTGGAGGCCCACTTCACACGCATGGAGCCCGAAACTGGCTGTAGGGGCAGTCATGGGTAGCATTTACGGAAAGGAGCAACAGGTCTAATCTAGCTCGCTGTTTTATTTTTTGAAGTTGAGTAGGAACAGTATTCAATGCAAAACTTTTCCTTCGTCTCCACACTTCACGTGGCTCGTTCATATTCCGCAATTTTCAGTCCCGCAAACTGTCCGACTTGCCACGAATGTAGATTCCTCTGCGCGACGTCGGACTGTTAACGAAGCAGTGACCTTGGGACCGCTCTTATAATGAGCGTTAAGGATTTTACAGCAGAAAAAAAAGCTACTTCGGTGGTAACATCACATGTACAATCATGTTTCCCAAGCACGCTGCACGTTAAGGAGCATAGAATATTCAAGAGGCATATGAGACACAGATGAGCTGCACGGAACAGAGCCATGAGCCCGATCTCTTGCAAAGTTTCAGCTTCACGCCACCAGAAGGGAAATTAAGAGCAATTTTCACATCTCAAGCCTTGATTTTATCCTTGCACACATGTCGAAAAAAAATAACTGAGAAGCATTAGAACGCTGTACAGTGAGTTCGGAACGTTCGTTCATGTACTTGTAGCGCCCCATGCGTCCCGGCAGTTCATGTACTTGTGGAGCGTAGTTTTTCAAAAATGGTGCAACGGAAAGCCTAAGGTACGTAGGGGCGCGAGACGCGAGTGGATGTCTCGCACGTAATGAACTGGGAGGAAAAAGGCAGTGGACATTCAGCGAAGGACAGGGACGTCAATGAGAAGCGACGACGATGCACAGACTTATTAATATTCATGCACTGGTATGTATAATTATTATATCTTGTAGTTACATGTCTCAAATCTTCGCCCCGCCTGAGTATCAGCCAGTTAAGTAAAAAGAAGCCAAGATTACAAAACTAATCTTCAACGTGAAATGTTAACAGGACAAAAAGTACTATCTCGTACTTCATATAATTCAAACAACATTTATTTGATGTATGAATTAGGATAAACAGTTCAGATTTTTTAAAAATATGTTGATCGAGTTTAGCAGCGCAACCTGTACATTGCAGACAGAGTTTTATGACATTACAAGGCCGGTTGCAAAACAAAATAAGTCTCCCAATGATTCATACGTTACGCTCTGTTGTATATGTCCCGAGCAGCTGTATTTACGCTCACACAATCGCAAAGGTAAAGATTGGTGATCAAGAAATTAAACGCGCAGTAACTGTCGCGCGTTTTGTGGGCACATAAGCCGCGCTCTTAAAAGGGAAGGAAGGGATGTGGAAGCGAAAGAGGGAAGAAAAAGGTGCCGTTGTGGAGGGCACTAGAGTATCTTCTACCACCTGGGGATCTTTAAAGTGCAGTGACATCACAGAGCATTAGGGCGCATTTTGCGCTTCGCCTCCATCGAAACGTGGCCGCCGCGGTCGGGTTCGAACCCGGATACTCCGGCTGTAGTGTTGTGAGAATTTATTTTACTTCAGTATGAGACATTTCAACGTCCCTCATTATAGTTATATTTGTGACGTTTGCGCAAGGATTTAGGTGCAGAAGAAACGATTAATCGCGTCCATACAGTGCGATCAGGGTCTTTCATGCAATACACAAACCTCAGAAGCAATCGTGAATGACAAAGCTTGAGTCGAAGTTTATTGATTATCGGCAGGCATTGCGTTACATCGCCGTGCGCTCAAACCGAAGAAAGCGCTACCTCTGAATGGTCCATAACGGTTCGGCAGGCCTTCAGCCCTCAGGCATGCTTTGTTATTGCCTGGATTTGCTACGAATTCTGAAAAACGCACGCGCTTTGCTTTTCAAGGCGGAAGACCGGATACCAAGGGAACGTAAACGTAGCAGTAGACAGCAGAGTTAGGTAAACAGATGACATTGGGAAGTTTGTTCGGGTTGAGCGGCCGGCGGCATTCGCGGGACAGCGTTTACTGGAGGACAAGGATACTGTTTCCTGCAGTGGGCGTCCTTGGGAAGCCGCTACTTCTGGAGTTGATAAAAATATTGATTTTTTTCAATTAAAATATATTCTGACGGTTTGTTTAGCTCTAGCGTTCTTTCCTTGGAGTACATTTTCAGAGCCCATGTCCTGGCTGACACCTACATTTATGCTGATGGTGGCGCCGACTAAGTTCCCCAGGGAAATCCTCCCCTCCCCCCCCCCCTCCCCCGTGCCTTTCTATGATTTCCACCGTGAAAATAGTTACGCGGACCTAACCGGTTTGACCAACCGTCAACATGGCCTCAGCCCAACACACAACCGCAGTTTCATTCGAACCGAAGCATTATTCAAAAGTTGCAATCAGATTTCCCGCATTGCGAGTTTTTATGGTAACGTGGCTGGTATCGAAGACAAGTTCGAAAGAAAGTTTTTAAGCAACAGTGCATTTTGACACGCTTTTGGTGTCATCAAAACGGCCGCCTTCACGGCTAGGATCACGCGTGACCTTTTTGCTAAAGTAGAAAACAAAATTTACAGCATTGTGCCGGATTATCATGGGAAGAGCCTTCGCTTTCACGCGCACCGAGTCATAATGCAAGCCTTGACTTTCGCGCCTTTAAAATATAAGGGGAAAGTATTCGGTGCTTACGAGCCGTGTCGCCACTTGCCCGCTTTCTGACAACGTTATACCTGTGAGGTGAGCGCGGGAAACGGGACTGCGAAAAACCGAATGTTTTAGAGCAGCGCATAATTTGTGTGAGATTACGTTACAGTTGAACAGCAAGTTTCTTTTAGTGCGCATGCACTACTTGACGAGGTCTAACCGGCTCAACGAGTTTGTGTGAAGCTTGACCTTGAGGATGACCTCTGCCAAAGTTATCATAGGAGCAGCTTGTGCAGAAATAAAATCAATATTTTCGCGACTGGTTTTGAACGCGCCGCTGGCCTATGCACGGAAGCACTATGCTATCGCCGCCGCGGATCACGCCTCGTGGTAAACTGGGAAACACTCTCGGGCTGTGCATTGTACATCGTCGTCTTCATCAACTAATAATACTTTCGTACTAATAGTGTCGCCAGGCGTGCCCACGATCTAGCAAAGCAACAATGTGAGCCAGCCAGACTAAACACATGCTTTCGCACGTGGTGGGGTTTAACTGCGTTAAAACCCCACCACTTTTTTCTGCTTGTATTGGCAACTTAAGCCAGTAAAATATTGTCGCTTACATGAAAAATGAAGAAATTTCCGAAGAAACTCATCTACTGCATAAAAGTTTTATGAGACTCTGCGAAATGCAACACGACCGGTTGTTTTGCAAATGTAAAAGGGCTTTTGGTAGTGCAGTTCATATGAACTCGCCTTGACTAAGGCGAGGACAGGTAAAGAAATTCAGAGAATATGAGAATAAAAAATGTCATGGGGATGCTATTCAGAGAGTAATTAGTGCACGGCTTACTCGCGATTGAAATTTTTAAACTTTTTCAAAAACGATTAAATAAAAGAAAAAGTTGGTACGGTTTACGCCTGAGATGAGAAGCATTTTCGCTGGTAAGTAAATTTCTAAAGAAAAAAAAATAATTGAAAATAAAATAATACTAAAATAACCAGAAGAATTCTCTCGACAATTATGATTCCCTGGAAATGTAGATAAAAAAAAGTTATTGCACATGTTCATTACAGTTCAAGAATTCTTTCTATAACTGAGCCTCGTGCGGCTAACAGTTGCATGCTATTTTAAAAACAAGTCTGGTATCTTTTCATGCTTGTACTTGCTGTAAAGGTTTATTGACTTTTTGCAATCGTATGTCAACGTGCTGTTGTCCTTTTCTGTAGAGCATAGCTTCTTGGAAGCATTAGCTGCTGGTCGAAGTGCAAGCTAGACTTGTGCCGGTCGTATATAGTTCCTCTGTCTGGCTGTCTAAATTTCATGCTACAGAACACAGGGAAACTAATTAACCTTATATTCCGAAAAGATTTATAGAAGCTTGTCCGTGTCTTGTAGAAGAACTAAGTGAAGAATAGCAGGAATAACTGGAGAATTTAGCTTTAGCGCTCCCCTTTCGGGTTGTTTAATCTACCGCTTACTCTGCCCTGATTTTTTTGCTTTGCCAGTAGTAGTACAAGGTGCCTTGAATAAATCAATTTTATACTTGATACGATAAACGCTAACTAAATTTTGACTTTTAGGTGCTGTTCCAGAAGAACTTGAACAAAATGAAGTAATTCTCCGGAGATGAATCTCCCGGTTGAGATGAAATTTTCGATGAGATTCAGTTTCTTTAATGTTTGTCACTCTATGATATTTAAGACCCAATCCCGGCTCGTGGCCAGCTAGTTACAAAATAACACTGGTCAAACATAAATAAAGACGAAGTAACAACAGAGCGAAGTTGTTTGTGGCTGAGAAAACACTTTGGCCTGCCTAGGAATCCTCATGTAGAAGCAAGTTTCGCCGCTGTAGTCAGGATCTCAGACGAGGGCGAGTGGCGTTGTCTGGCATTGATAAACTCGAAACTCCGAACCATCGCGAGTTAAAGTTGTTTGCTCAATTCTGAAAATTGTTCCTTTTTGTTTCATTGGGTGCAGTCTTCACAAAATTGGAGGCACTTTTATTTGGACTCACCGAAGTAAAGGTACTCCAGCTTTAACGTCTGTCCGGAAAAGGAGGTTTCAGTTTTGGTGCCAACATGTGCAGCCGGTTTGAGACTCTCGATACATTTCCTATTGATGTTTTCTGGTAAAAAATGCCATTCAACTTCTTTTATATTAGTCAAACATGAATGGAAGTCCGCGAAGGAAGCTTTCGGTTTCGGCAATAACATGCTCGGCACTACGGTTTCACAGTGAACTCTGGCTACTGATTCGGCTCTTCCAAGCACAGCATGAACAAAACACCGCTCAGTCACTTGGAGAAGGCTGAAAACCATGGCATTCACAGTTGATGCTTGCTACAATGTGGCTACAGGAATGGTAAAAGCGGAGAAGTTGACGACTGTAAGGCGATTTGGCTGCTGAAGCCAGTGGATCAACTGCTGTGACTACGTTCATGGACACCACAGCATATGAGCCACATAGATGCCCTTCTTTTGTTTTGTTTATTAAAAAAGATGCATAGATGTGAGGTACAAATAATTAATACGAATGGTGTCCTAAATTAGAAACTGTCAGGGAAACCTCCTGTTATTAATTGTATCTATGGCACATGAAAAAAATAAGGCAGATAGCAACTACGTAGTGGAAAAGGGGTGGAGTGGGAATTAATAATCGCAGCACAAAGTTTGGTTAAGGATGCTAAATTTTACCAACACAATTTACAATCGCAAATAAGAACATAGTACTGTACAAAAGCACTGAAGCAATAAAAGTCGCGCGCAATAATTAAAGGGTCATTGACACGGTAATTGAAGGTAATTCAAATGCACGTATTTTTCAAGCTTTTATGCAATGACGCGTCGGTGCTGGATGATTTGACGTTTGCGGGTAGCGAGTTCGAGAGAGTGATTGCTCAGTTGCTGAAAATAAAGCGGACTGTTTGTTATAATTAGTTTTGACTTTCGTAAAGAAGAGATTGTGTTGTTTGGAGATTCTAGTATTATTAAGGTTAGAGAAATGGCAAGCTGCAAAGATAAGAATTGTAGCGCTATTGTGACAGGAGCGATATATCAGTGAACCTAGTATCAGTTGGAGGGAACAAAGGAGCGGCAAGATATTGAGTCCGGGACAAATGTGAGCCATGGATGCGGTGTATGAGCTGACTGTCATTATTCTAACAGGTTTTTAGGTTGACGCAAAGAAAGGTGGCTTTAATACGTACTACCCCTAGATGATGAACAGTATTTCAAGTGGCAGTGAATGAATGCCTGAAAATAATAACGCGTTCTAATTATTGCAGGTATACCAAATGCAAATCTTTTGCTAAGAGAGTTAGTGTGCATATTAAATTTTAAATGTGAATCAAGCGTCACACGAAGGATTGCTAAATAACTTTATGAGATAATGATGCGGTTATCTAGGTTTCCATCAGGAATAATGATAAGTCGTTAGTGTTCTGAGTGAACAAACAGTTTCGTTTGAAATGGCCTTATTTGTAAAAGATTCTGGTGGCACCAATCCCTTACGTTTTATGGTCAGCATTAATTTTTGACTTAGTTCACATAAGTTATCACTTGAGGAAAATATATTTGTGCCATCAACATACAGAATACACTTGGTGTTTTGGAGGAATTTTATGCAGATAATAAATATAAATTTAAAACAGAATAGGGCTGTAACATATCCTTGCGGAATTCTTTGATTAGTTGAATAGGTTGTGATTTAGTATTCAATATTTGGACGAACTGAGCTCTGTTAGCGAGGTAATTATGAAGAAAACAGATTGGGCCAACAAATTCTCAGTGGTTCTAGTTTTAAAATCAGTATGGGAAGATTTAATGCATCAAATTATTTCGCAAATTCAGTGAAGAGAGCTGCCGCTCAAAGCCCATTATCAACAAAGCGTTTAATTTTGTCAGTAAATTGTATCTGTGCGAGCTCCTTGGAACAGTTTGGGCGAAGTCCTAATTGATGAGGTATCAGAGGGTTGAATTTTAGAAACTTAGTTTATTGGACGGTTAACGATGAGCGCTGACAAAAGAATTCCATCATACTGGTTTATTTTATAAAAGGAGAAAGAACAGTTCCAAGCAAATTACCACAGTTGTATATGGACAAGCTCAACATTCGTGTTATTATTTAAAGCTTTCAACATTGAATCTTTTAGCTTGCCGAGTTTGTAATGTTATATTTCCCATTATGCTCACCGCCTTCAGTGTTGATGCTGTCAGAGCTTCTCACAAATCAGCTGTGCGTGCGCATATGTACGTAAAATAAATAGAATTTTCGCGCAATCATGCATAGAACCACTTTCGCGTAATCATGCATCGAGCCGGCAGCGTGGAAGAAATTTAGCATCCTTCGTCAATATAAGTGATTTCTAACCAAAGCATAAATTTTACCACACGCTATATTTGTCGTTAAGGATGCTGCTTTCAATTTCAGACAAGACATTGATCACAATTTTTTATACTATTGCAGAATAGGTCGGAAGTTGAAGTGTCATTGGTGCCACTGACAGAGAAGGAAGGGTAAAATATATCCACTCTGTTGCTCTTCCGGCCAGTCATCAATCTAAGCCACACCGACATGACACCGGAGGAAGACGAAGAGGAAGGGAAATCGGTAACAGACGACAAACATCGTTCGATCGGGGAGTCCGCGGGGAAAGGTTGGCTAGGGTACCGTAGGCTGTTAATAAATCTTGTGAGGCGCCGGATCGAACAGGCCATGACCCAGATCATGTGTTCCGGGACTGTCTGGCAGAGCCATTTGGCGGAGGCTCGGAGCTAGGCTTAGGCTACGGGCTTTGAGGTCGGAAGATGAGTATATATATTCCCCAAATATTTTTAATAGGGCCTCAAATTTTGTAAATGCATTTTCCCGAACAACATTTTCTATATATTTTCCATTCCACATTATTCGCACTTGTATTCCTTGGATATTATTTAGGTGCTCGAGTTTGTGTAAGCATGGCAACTTTATTTGTCGATTGACGGTTTTGTTATTCGGGTTTAGGAGGTCTCGACAAATAGAATACACCGCAACTCTGAAACTAAGCTGCACGGTCGCGAGCTTCAAAAAACATCTTATTTCTGACCGGTTCTTTTTTCGTTGCTGTCAGGCCTTGTAATTAAACCCTTGCTTTATAGAAACTAGAAAAAGATGACCCAGGTGAAGTGGATGGGCACATCGGTCTTCTGATGTATACAGCATCAAAGTAATCCAAAAGCGCTTCAGAACAGGCCTTTGTGTGTTCGTGAAAGTAGCGGAAATAATCTTTTTGATGTATTAGAATGATAATCATATCCACCACCTTTGCCTCGTTTCATACATGTCACGACATTACCCTGCAAACGGAAAAGCCAGCATTGTTTCTTTCATTGTAACGACGCAGCGACGTGCAAACGAAAATGGCAATTGATCGTTCGCACACTAGAAAAGCTCTGCTTTTAGCATGACGAGACAGCAACCAACGACAAAGCCTATTGTACAGAAAATTTCTCACTGAAACCCATTTCGTCATTGTGTACAGGTGTTATGCGTGCAGAAGTAATTTAATAGTAAAGCGATGTTTTTCAGGGCGTCGCAAATTTCTGATCTTCAGAAAAGCCCAGTTCAGGCTCAACAGTGGTGTCATGCAGTGTTAAGACCTTGTCCTCTTGCCGGTGGTGAGGCAGCTTTTGTAGGATATTGTCAGCAACGAGCGGTAGAGATTTGATGGGATGGCTTTTATAAGATAGTCTCAGAAAACAGCGTCGGTCTACGGGGTCCGAGAATATGCGCTCAAGTGGGACGATAAAGAAGCGTTCTATACCATATCGGCTGCATCACAGCGCTGTAGAATGGATCGCCAGCCAAAAGAAAGAGTGGGGATTGCTCTCTGCTCCTGTTTGGCGCCCATACGAATACGGCCAATATTATGCTACCGCCCACACGACAGCAAGACACCCCTTTTCTGCTCAGCATTATTTGTTTCACATCGCGATATGGGTAGGCTTGTGTACGCCATGATGTGCTCAACAACATCCTGAAACTGATTGAGGACCGCATCGAGGCCGACGTTGCTTGCGTCAATGAAATGTTGCTCCTGTTTTTTCACGCGAGTGAGAAGCGCGGCTATATCGGAGGTGCTTGGTACAAACGGTCGATAGCACGCGCAGAGGCTCATTAAACGGCACACACTTAACCAGTCAGTCGGCGCCGGGAGCCCCGCTGCAGCGGCTGTCTTGTCGGGGACAGACCTGAGACCCTCAGCGCTCAAGACGTCTGTAGGAAACCGTAGAATGCGAAAACGCGCGGTGGGGTTTACGTACGTAGCATGCGCTTCGGGCGCTCTCACAAACGCTGTGCCCGAAAACGTCCTCAAATCTGTGGCCTCACATTTCATAAAAAGAAGGTGACAGCGTGTCGTATGTCGTTGAATTTTCGAAGCAGCAAATGGCAATTCTTGAAAAAAAAGAAAATTTCTACAAAATTCACTACCACAAAAAGACAGAGTATTCCAAGTTCTTTAATTTTCTCTGAGCACGTCGCCAGTTATTTGTCATTTTGTTTTGTTTTCTTAACTTAACATTTTATTTCGCGTGCAAAGACGCCGCAAACACTTAATAGTAACAAAGCCCTAATATGTCCAGACGCACATATTCATTCCAAATTTTCAATGAGGCAATAATTAAGTTAACGCCGCCATGTTTTCCAAAGTCATCAAACAGAATGAGAAAAAAAAATTTATATGACGGGAGCCCTTTGTAGAAAAAATATTTCATTTCATTCAATTTTTTACCCCCCGGAGGGGTGAATTTATTCGTGTATTCTTGGCATGTCACTCATGGGGTCTGCAAATTTTGAAGGTTTTCCTATTTCGTAATAATTCATAACTCAAGAGGTTAAGGCATAAATCCGTCTCACCTAATTAGCAACAAAATGAATGTGATGTCGGAGAATAGCTTCATTGATGGATAAGCAGGAACTCAGGCGCCGAGGAGGACATATGACTGTTGTAGGCAGCCACCATTATGCATGAGCATAATACACACTCACGTACATACGCATGTGCGTACACACCCGCGCGCACACACACGCACGCACACAAACGCTAAAGCACGCGCTGGCGCACACACACACACACAGAGTCGTACAGAGTCCTTTAAAAACAGTTTCTTTCCTTATGGTGGCTGAGTGGAATTCACTACCGCCTAGTTTTTCCGAGTCAACAAATTTTGTGGCTGAAGCTGACCTTCAGTTCTCGGTTGGTTAGAATTTATACCTCTTTTATAAAGGGCTTTTTGCACTTTACTGGGTTGCTTGTTTCTGATCTCACCTTACCACTATTGCATCGTGATGTTGTTCAAGTCGTTCTTTTATTCTCCCTCCTGCTAGGGCAAAAATAGAGTGCAGTATATTTGTAAATAAATAAATAAATATTCCTAGGGACCCGGCCTGTTTTCCTTGTTGCGCTAAAAAGAATTCCACCTTGAAAAGATTCTGAGTGCGTAAAAGCGATGCAGCAACCCGCTCCGAAATAAAGTATTTTCAACACCCCTGTCACGTTGGCTTCTGAGCGTTTGCATTCAGATGTCTTGACAAAATCGCCTAAAGGATACTCAAACAATGCCGAGGACAACCTGCCGCTTTTATTCCATGGTGTTGCCAGGGCAACGAGCTCTTTTTCTGAAAGATATAACTTTTGGATGTTTATTATCGCACCTTTTCAACGTGTTACTGTGTTTTGCATCAACAGTAGCTCCTCTTGTCACAAAGATGTCGGGGACATGAAAAAGGAAAAAAAAAAACAAGTACTCATTGAAATTCGCTCCAGTATGAAAACAGAGCAGACGTGAGCGAAAATCATCCTCACTTGAAGAGGCACTCAATGAAGCACACTGCGTTGGCTGCAAAGTCGTGAGATGGAAACCGAAACTAAGCGTGGCGGGAAGAGCAGCACTGCAGACGACTCGAGCTACAATTCGCGATGAAAAAAAAAAACGGTACAGCTAAAGAAATCTGGCCAGCAGGTTCGCAAAGTGTTGATGACAAGTCCAGCACATGCATGAGACTTGCTCTGCAGGAGACAACAGGAAAAACAATAAAAATGTTTGGCTGTCTAGATATTATTTCCATCGCAAGTTGGTGGAGGTTCGAAAGGCCAAGAAGACGAAAATTTAGGAAACGTGATCGCCTGAGATGGAAGAACACGTCGCTGGGGGCGAATAAATGATTGTTGAGAGGCAGAAAATTGCCAGAAAAGCTTGAAGAGTATAAACGAAGGTTTGGAAAACCAAAACGGTATCTCTCTGGATTCTTTCGTCTTACATGGTCAGGAAAGTTTTACTTTGTTTTCTTATATGACGAGTCACTTCGCCTTATGTCTGACTGTTAGGGCACAGTAGAACAGCCAAGACATTTCCTGGGGCACACTTTACCTGTTCAAAAGAACCGTAACGTTCCTTGACGTTTGGCAGTCCACGTTTCGAGTGCCCGCTGCCGGCAGGTACGCGCCGTTTAATGTAACTGTCGTGTATATTATCCTTCGAACAATATTTAAGGTAGGCGCAAAAAAGTACAAAAAGAACTGCCGTCTGGTGAAATCAGAAGCTGCGTTATTGCAGTTTATTACTGGCGATACACTGTGCATGGATTGCTTTGTGGCCTTTAGAGGACTTCCATTCTTGCAGATGTGTTCCACCATACCAGGTACCTGCTCACCACAGTGAAGTATAGCTTCACCTAACTTAACCTTCGCTAATCAGGAACAATTCCCTTCATTCTCAAGTGTTTACAGAAAGGGATACCCGAAAAGTCGCATCGTAGACTCGTTTGTAAGATGCTTCCGCTTCATTTTGAGCTGTGATGTTTTGTGGCATTAATTCGAATATGTGACAACGCCAGTTCTTAGAACGACAGCAGGGTAAGACCTTGCAGTCCGCAAGCTATAAACGAGTGTTTAGCGGAGCATTTTGAAAAACCTCAACCTTTATGGCGGATTCTAGAAGCTAAGGGCCCCATATAATTGCTGATTTGCTTGTCTCCAGAAGTTAACTTAATTTAGCACGCTTCAAATCGTTTTGAGCTTCTTCAAGGAAAGTAATTCTAGAAGTACGATTTAATCTGCTTATAACATTGTTATAACATACGGTAAGTGAAAGGATACAGACCTCCTTTTTACTCCACCCGAGAAAGCATGGTTCTAAAATCTATATTTCTCCAAAGTAAAAAGCCGTAGAAAATTTGGGAATATATGTGAAGCGTTGTAACACAATCGGTTGCAACAACCTGGTTTTTCGTTCTGACAAACGCCGAAAACAACGATGTGCTCACTCATACTCGCCACGTAAATGTGTAACTCTAAAATTTATTAGGCGGTTTATTTAGTTGCATGCGGCAACATGAACGGTCAGCTTCAAGTGTAACAAAAAAACTCCACACCAGCCATGTTCCAGAGTGAACTTTAGTGTTGAATCCGAAATCAAAAAAGCCCTCTTGAGTTCCCAAATTCAGGTTACGGGAAAGAACAGGTGGCTACTCAAGGCTGCGAGGCGCTTTCAAGGTATAAATAACACTCTAGAGTATACATCATTGACGAGCAGTTGCACGTCGGCGCACCAACAGGTTTTAGCCTGATACGTGCATAAAGAAGGCAACTTATTTGTGTACATCGCCCTTAAATGCCTCGAGAAATCGTCATTTTCGGTAGCGCTGCAATAAACGCCGACTCAACATAGTCCGTGTTAACTGCAGCGCTTCCAATGATGACGCATATGCACCAACTAGTCTGATCGTCACCCTTCAGAGCATCTCGTAATGGATTAAAAGGAATGCAATGCGTGACATTTCCGCCTGCATGGAGGTGTACAAGAAGCGAATCACTGCCTCGAAATACAGCGATAGGAGTGTCTTTCACACAGCACTCAAGTCTTAAAAGTACCACAAATAGGAAGGAAGTTCCAGTAGCCCTTTGAAGCGCATGGTTTTAGATCCTCTCTCGTATTCCCACACCTGAAATCATTCGATAGAAGGTTGCAATGAGCAGTAAACGCAGTCGTACTCTCATGCCTTCAAAAAAGTAGCTTGCGTTCAGTTCCTTGAGTTGTTTCCAGGTATATTCGGCACGTTAGGCTGAAGATAAGCGAGCCCTGATATGGCAGTAACCACTCCAACAATGCATTTTAGACGATTCACAAGAGTGTGCATGAACTTGTGAGAAACTCTTCCTCTTTTCCACTATGTGCACGTGGTGTGCTAGAAGGGTAAGGTGGCAGAATAGTGTTTTTTTAATGACAGAAATGAGCTCCTCACCAGGGGCCTTCAGCCCTGAGGGTAAATAAATATATAAACATCCGTGGACGCGGGGCATACGTTATTCTCGTTGTGATGTCGCTTTCCCGGCATGCCAACGAACCCTTTCTTCGAGCTGCTGAGAGGTATTACTCAATATTGGCAATATTAAATCAACAAAGTTCCTTTTGAGAGGCTTGCTTGCGCGGCAGGCGCTTATAACATGCTTGGCGGGCACGGCAAGAGCGGAAAAAAAATTAAAACGATCAAATGGCTTGTAATATTTTTCTGGACTTCGTGCTTCCTTACATTTGTGGTTGAACGCAATGCTTTTACTTTATTAAACAGGCCTGGCATTGTCAGTTTAAACCGCCGATGCAAACAATTGTTCAGGGCAAACCGCAGTTTTTTCCCTACTGGAACTACAAAAGTGAAAAGCAGGTTGTGGTACTATACCTTAAAAAATGGTAGCGCATTCTTTAGAAGATACGTTTCTTCAGTTTTAAAATGAGTATCTGCATTTCGGGTCATTTGGGTCGTTGGTGGAATGTGGTAGCAGTTCCTGCTGCAGCAGTAGCTGATCCCTTGGTGTGAGATTGTCAGCACCAAATTTTGTCACCGTAGCTAAAAGAAAAGCCCTTCGTTTCAGCGCAATTGCTTTCGCAGGAGCGTCTTCTGCGAACAAGATACCTCTCACCCGTGTCCGTGTGACTGAGAGGCGCTCCATTTCACTGGTGTTTGGTAGATTCAAGCTGTCGGAGAACGGTGAACGAGTGTGACGCTGATCAGTCTCGAAACTACTGCGCCCGTTTGCGGGCACTTTTGAGACATTTTTCCGTGGACCTGTATTGAATATCACCAGGGCTTGAACGCAAGCTGAAGGTCACTTTAGGTCACTCAAGAGGAGGACGCGCGTAATTCAATAGGATGCAAACACATTCAGGAATTAAAAGAGGCAAAATTTGTCGAAGAGGACGGATAGCGTATAGATGCGCTGATGTGTCAACGCAAGTTCATCACCGTCAGGGAATGCGGCACCCGTCCAAAGTCCACTTGTTAGATTGAGGTCATAGCGCAGGATATTGCTTTTGGATGGGGAATCTTCTCGCGCGAAAGAAAGGCGAAAGTGCTTTCTCTGATATTAAAAATTGAGTTTCTGTCGACATTCGCTTGTTATCCGAGTCTTGCTGAATTTCAAGCTACGAGCCGGTACGCAGCCGAAGAAAAAGCAATTGTTGCATATGAATAGGAACATTCAGATGCTCAAAAATGTTTTACATCGGTTGTCCTCTCCCAGCTCACCCAGAAAAGAAGCTCCACAATACCATTTCCATAAAGAGTTTCTTGGAAAATTTGTTTCCACATGTCTCAGGTGTGAACGATTCCTCTTAGCGTCGTGGCTAACTGTGCTCTGTTATCTGAGAACACCATATATACAGCTGGGGCCAAATTACATAAAATCAGCTTTCGCTTCTGGAGTCCCGTGTCGTAAGGCTAGCTTTGTTTTGGTGCCTATCAGCTATTCCACGATACACTTCGTGTTTTGTAGGAGGAAGACCTCGACTTCCACACATTTGGAACGTTGAAGCCATGTGGAGGGCATTGAAACGGAGTCTGCTCAATGCCAAATGTTCAAGGTGTCCAGAGTAAAGTGTGCGAGATTACGTTTCCCTAAAGAGAAGGTCTCATTTTTGCGCCTAGGATAATTAAATAGCCATGCCGCAAACAACTTTTAGAAATCTGCAATGAAGTTGTTGAGCACCACGATAGAATTTATCGGGCTCTGGAAGGCCTCTCTGATGGTCCTCTTCATGAGGTCATTTTTAACGAGGGGAGGGAAAACTTCAAAAAAATAATCACAGAAAATTATAATCAAAGAAGCAGCGCTATTCAGCATCCTATTAAAGTAAATATGTGGTGGATATGCAATTCATTGCTGAAATGCTTGAAATCTGTCTATGTTTTTATTGAATAGAAAATATATTGGGCTTCTCGCTTGAAAAGATAAACAGCGCGATGAGAAAACTTTATACTGACGCATTGGTGCTCGCTAATGCAATGCATTAGAAGTAATGAGGACGTTTGCGCTGGTTGTAATCATTGTCTGGAAATGTACACATTCACAATCTTTTAGGGGATGTTCATTACAGTTTTCAAGTTATTGAGATAACTGACCCTCGACGCACTAACTATTGCACATTATTTTACAGAAAAATGCACTAATTTCTTATGCTGGTTCAAGAGTACTAACCACTGTTCTTGAGTAAATTTCTGCACGCTGATATCTATTCATATCCAAAGCTCTTGGACAAAAAATGTTAGCTATAGGAAAACTGTAAGCTCCTGATATGGAAATAATGAAGATAAGAGTCCATTGTTCTTATATGTGTGTCTCGATTTGGTTGCCCTGCACCGTGTCAACCGACCGTGGACGCTAGTTAGAGTGCTCCATGTTTGCTTCCCTTAATCATATTCTCGGCGCTAGGCATTGTCGTACCACTGCATATCACCCGTGTGCCAACGGCATGGCGGAACGTCTTCGCCGCCAATTGATGGCCACCCTAGCTTCCCGCCTCAATTGCGCCACCTGGGTCGACACCTTGCCCTTTGTACTCCTTGGTCTACGGGCTATCATCCGGGACAGCTTACAGTGCTCAGCTGCGGAGCTGGTGTATGGTAGTGCTCTGCGTCTTCCAGGCAGCTTCTTTACATCCCAGCATCTCCCAGACCAGCCCCAAGAATTCTTTCAACGCCTGCTGGACTGCGTTAAAGACCTCCGGCGTACTCCACCACGTCCGTCCCGCCACCATACCATTTTCGTGCACCCTAACCTGGCCACTTCGACCACGTTTTTTTGCTCCCCAAGGCTGTCCAGCACCACACACACCCGCCGAAGACGGACCTTTCCGTGTTCTCCACCGCACCCCGAAAACCGCCACCCTTCTACAGAACGGCCGTGAAGAGACCGTCAGCCTAGACCGCCTTAAGCCGGCTTACGTGGAGACAACACTGGAAAGTGTCGCATCGCCGCCTGACCTTCTGCTCCAGTGCCATCGCCGGCCCTCCGCCCGTTTCGACTTCCAGTCTAGGCGGAGGGATCTGTAGCGGCCTCTCTTGGGTGGCGCCGGGAACCTGGATAGCGCGCGCCACCCGGCGAAGAAAATAAAGACGGTGGCTCGTGCAGCCATGGCTCGCAGTTCTGCTCTGGTGTCGGTTCTCATAAGCGGTCTTGTTCTTTAGCTCCTCAGGCGTCAAGCCTACAACCTGGGACTGGCCAGCTTAGGCATCGTACTAGGCGGCGGCTGATGAAGCTGCAGTATGGGTGTAACCGGAATCGGGTGGAAAAAAGAGGTCGTGTCCGGAGGGCTCCCGTTGAACTTGCGCTTGGCAACGGCCGAGCCACGGGTGTCAGGCTGCTTTGACGATGCAAACACTGGAGGGGAACAAGAAGGGCCCACATCAGTAGCCAGGTTTGACTCGAGGAAAGGCGCTGGAACTAGCTTAGGGTCCTTGCCAGGCAAAGTAGAGCGAGTGACTATCGCCATGCTGGGTGCCGCGGTCACCGGTTTGGCCTTGTTGGTCAAACGTTTAGGGGAATCCTCCCAAGGTGGAGTAAACTTGTAATAAGGGAGTAATTACTCATTGCCATCCACCCAAATGCAGCCGTACAGTTACGAAGGAAAGCTTTACAGCTCTCTCACAAACTTCGCAGTTAAAGAAAAATTCGTCCTTGTCAGGGGTTCGAGCCCGGGACCACGGCTTACCGGAGTAGTCGCTCTACCAACTGGGCTAACCGGGACGACAAGCTTATCGTACGGCGAGAGCGAATTGATCAATAACTCGAAGTGGGAACAGTGACATCCTGCTTCGTGGGTTGCGTGGTGGGTTGCGGACATTTGGAGGGTCTCGGGCTGTGGTAGCAGGATGGGCTTTGCCGAGAGAGCCGGAGGCGCATGGAGAGCTCGAGTCGCTGTCGGATGGGTGCTTACAGCTGTACTGGATTCCGGTTCCCCACTATGTGGTGGATTACTGGGAGTGGGGTGGTGGAGTGGAGCGCCTAAAAGCTGAAAAATGCGTCCTTCATTCCATCGAACAGGGTGGTCGTCTTGCAGCGGAAGGTCAAGCTGGTCAAAGATGCTGGCGGGAAGCTTCCACTGGACGAGGAGAAACCGCCAAAGCTGGGACGATACGCCGTTGACGGACAGCTGGGCCTCCACTTGCGCGAACCATGCAGTGGGGCTGTGCGGGCGGAATGGCCACAGCTGTACGCGGGACGGGTCCTGGGGAGGGATCGGGCCCACTCATCTTGCGGGAGGTCCATGGCGAGGCAGGAATGCGAAGATACAGCGGCGGTGCTCCGGTTGCCGGTTGCCACATTTGACCTTCGGATCCCAACTGGCCGATAAGGAATAAAAAAACGCATTTTCAATTCATCCAAGTAGGCATTGTTATGGGATCTCTACTTTTTCAAATATCAAAACAGAAAGCGTATCAGCGAAAACACGTGATGCGTGGCGACCAAAGTGGGTTGCAAACAGCCGCTCATCGCGTTCAGCGACACACCAAAAACAATGACGTGAAAGCTCCTCCTCGTTAGCGAAAAGTCTACGCATAAAATACAATGAGCGCTTTATTATTTTGCATGTAGGGGGCCAGTTTCATGTTTTCTCATAAAACTGTATAAAAGCCACTGTAGCCATGTTTTAGGTGTCTTTAGAGTCTCATACGAAAGCTAAAAGACCCTTTTTCTTCCCTACAAGTGTCCAAGATAAAGACGAGGAAATATGAGCGTTGCAAAATGGCTTTAGCACTGATATTCGTCTGTGGAGAATTCACTAGGGACGCCCTGTTCTATACCTTTGCAGCTGCTATTTTAGTGCGAAAGCAATCCTTCACGAGGTCACAAGTTTGCGTGAAGCTTGCCCTTGTGGGTGACTTTGATGAAATTTTAAATAAACACAATAAATGCTGCCGTGGCTGAGATTCGAACCCGCGGTGGCGAGAACTGATCAGCTTGGCTGCCCACTGCATAAGAGCACCATGCATTCGCCGCATTTTTTCCCAACATGGTGGTTATGTACGTAAGAAAATAGGCTATGTACAGATTATTTACAAAGCACCCAGCTGTGGCTGCACTGCACTAGCTTGACAGGAGGCCACAAAACTAAAAGGGCGGCAACAATAGACACAGCCTCAACAGCGGAAACCGGTACAACAGAAAGTCTCTGTCATCATAAATGTCTATGAGTTCGAGCATCGTTCTGCTAAAACGGCTGCTAAGAAAGACGAGAGGTTAGGCACTGAGGTCTAACATACGCATTTTTGGCACTCTTTGAACTCCGGTGAGGAAAAACATGTTGTAGGGCTCGTTATCAGGCTGAGCAGCCACAAGGTAACGTACACTGTAGGAGTTCCAGTCTTTCTTGAGCGTTCTTTGCTGCACAACTCAAAACAAAATCTTATTCTTGCAGTAACAAAACAGTTTTGGATGGTTTTACGTACACTGCACAGACGACAGTTAACAGAAGGTACAAAAAGGCTGTTCCTAGGGTGCCACGCGTTAACACGTAGAACTGCGGTGTGTATAATTTATAGCAGCCGTGGCCGCAGCCGTGGCCGTAGCCGATCACGCCTCGAAGTTAAACTGCAACACATTCTCGCGCAGGGCATTGCACTTCGTCTTCTTCATTAACTAACACTATGATAAAAATAATATCTTCGCCAGACGAGACAGGTGAACATGCGCTTTCGGACGTCTCTTTAGCTTAACTACGTTAATACCTTACCACTGTCTATTTATCCTAAAACGTTTATAAAGGAGCTATATGACATGTATGCGTTCCTTTAACATCCCTTTTGGTGTTTGAAAAAAGATGCTGCCTCCTTCTTTCTGTCTTGACTGACTTGTACAAGAAACGATTCAGTGCGTGAAAATTCGGGTACAGGCGGCCTTTCATGCAGCACGCAGAGAAAAAGTTGTTCCGCTTTTGCACATGATGCCTAAGAGAGAGGTTTTGCATATAACTTCGCCAAAATGGAAATCAATGTTCACATGACGAAGAATTACCTTTAAAATGTTCTATGGTTTTTTTTCCAGACCACGTGTGGGTACAGATTTATGTGAACCAGGCGCTTTCGACTGCCGTAAAAAATTAGTTGCTGAAATTCACACTTCTCAGCCTTCAAGAAACAAATGTGACTATCACCAACAAAGAAAGACTAAATGAAGCTGACGTCGGAGATTTGCATTAGGAATAGATTAGTATGAATCTAGGCGCTGATCAGGGGATGTGAATATTGAAGGAAGCTACCATTATAATGTATTAGCTCTCAATCTATGCACGCAATCACGCACACATGTGCGATCGCACATACACACGCAAATACGCCTGTGAGCAAAAAAAGGAGCTCAAAAAATAACCCACCATACCTTGAGGTAATAATCGATTTATGAAGTTGCCGAGTGAAGAAAACCAATTTTCCACCCATTTCATATCGAACCACTCTGGGTTTCTTCTCCTGTCACACAAAGTTTAACGCTGTTTCGTTCTATTGACGAAGCCAAACAGACGAGAAGCGACTGCGGGAGGTATGAGCCATCGAATCTATACGTCTTTCAATTTCGAAACTGCTTTAAACGGAAGCAAATGTAGTCTTTTTTGCATCCTCAAGACAACCAGATTTTTTTTTGAAAGAGAGGATTGGAGTCTTTTACAGTGCCAGATATTTTCTTTGTGTGTTATTTTTACCCTCGACGAAAGTTTGTATTCATGCTATATGTCGCGAACTCTAAAAATAAATAAAAATTAAATCATCGGCAGTACAACAACACAGCAGCTGAGATCGGAATGACAGGCATTAGCTCAGCCAACCATTAAGCCTACTGCATGGCAAAGAAGCTCATTGGATTAAAAAAAATTTCTGGACGTCGGATAATAAAGCACTTCTGACGATTACAGCCATTTTTTTAACTCCGGAGAGAAGTGCGCCAGCGCTTATGAAATGTCACCAGCGATTGCGTAAAGGAATGAGGACACAAGCCGATCTCCCACGCGACTTGCGAGGTCTTAAATGCAATAACAAGTATAAGACTGATTCTTTCTTTACACCTTTTCCTCACCTAACCCTTGGAGCTTCGAGATGGCTAAAATGAGAGAATAAAGAAAAGTCGTCGTCTATGTTGGTAGGAAGGACGAGTTCTGGACGGTGAATGACAGAACATTGCTAAGACATAAATTTTCAAGAATGTTTGGAGAGAATAAGCCGAGGTGCCCCGAAACAAGGTATTTGACTTTCTATCTGATCGGAACTTCCATTCTTTGAGAACTTCGGGTTTGATTTTTATTTAATCACTGCCTTATTCGCACGGCTGTCCGGCGCTTCCAGTATCGTAGCACAGTCAAGATATTGCCAAGGCCGCACGTTCTCTGCCTTAAAAATTCCTAAAGAACTTTGACGTCGCCAATCTACTTCAAAATGCCCGCTGGATCGTGGAGACCGAACGTGCCATTGAAAGAAGCCGATGACACTGTTTTTATTTTAATGGCTGTAAAAGCAAAAACAATGTAAGAGCGAAAGATCTGTCTTCTTGTGAAATTGCAAGCGGGATTATTACGGCTACGGACAGGAGACGCACTCTGCATGCGTTTTGTCGCCCCATAGCCAATTATAAGAATTTGTCAACTATGTGCTGTTGTTCAAAGCGCCGCCTCAGCATAGCGAAGTGTAGTTGTAAACAACACTAGTTAGAAAATTTTGTTTTTTATTGATTGTTTATACAGCGATCATGCTTCTAAACTCGCTAGCATCGCATGTAAGATGATTATATACTTGCCACATCAGCAGTCAGTTTTGAAGGAGGCAATGAGCAAGAACTAAAGCTTTTCTCGGCAGAAAGTCAACATCCTCAGAGACACGGGAAGGCACATCATGCGTGAAATGGGTAAATACGTTCGATACACAACTGCAAGTTTCAGTGCGACTTGGAGCTATTAATGATACTTAAGATCCATAGGCTAAATGCGGCTTTAGCCATGTACTCTACGAATAGCGCTACTAATTACTGAAATCCATAAAAGCTTGCAAAACTGCAGTCGACGGAAACTTGAGCGCTGATTCCTGGGGTTCCCAAGTATGTTTGCGCTAAGCTCAGCACGTCGTCTTTCACCCGCTGAATAAGTTGGGCGTAAACTAACAAACATTCTTCGAGTATGAGCGCAAGACCGGCGTCTTAAAAGCGAGCACAGGGAGCTAGCCGACAGAGCCCGTTACTTCCCTTGTGAAATCATGTTCCAAACAATGTGCCCCGTTTGTTCTACTGAGGAGAAAAACCTGAAATTTGTCGGCTTATATTTGGAAGCTTTTACTTCACCAAAAGAGCATGAATGGGTAAAAAAATTCAAGAATTTTACGAATGGCGAAAATTTGCGTGCACTCAGATTTGCAGCCCTAGTGCTCTACAAAAGCCCTTTTATGCCCAATGATCTTTTCTTACCGTCTCACGCCGTTTCCGTAACAAAAATTACCTACAGCGTTCCAGGTAAAACATTCAATACCGGGAGGCAAGAAAAAGTTACAGCACCAGAGAGCACTTCGTATTTGTTCGAGCATCTTTATTACTTGTTTTTGAAAAGCTATTATTTGCACGAATTAGCGCCACCATACTCTCTAGCAAGGATCGAAATTCTTTGCCGGTAACACCAATTTCGGGATAAAGCCTGTAGCCAATTTCGGGATAAAGCCTGTAGACGCTTGGGAAAATGCGTCAGAAGTATTATGCGAAATAATAAAAGCCGCAGCGTAAATGCGCCAGGGAAGAAACGGTCTATTCACCGCTCGCAGAACCGTGAATGAAATCTCGTATTTGGCGCCCTGCAGCAATCCAGCGCATGTTTTGTGTATTGAAGGAGAGATGGCGCCTTCCCAGAACTCTTGGAGGCACAGCAGAAAATAAAAACGGTGGCGAAGTGAAATTTGAACTACGGAGGTTGTTTATTGACGGCACGTGACACTTCTGAGCCGCATTATTTGCCTTTTATGCAGTAAATTTCCATTTGCGTGAATCATAACTATTATGGCAACCAATTATGGACTTCAAAAACGGCGATAACTGTTCCAAATAGATGCTCATTTGCTTTCGTGCGGATTCGGATAGTATTTCATAAACTAACAGAAAATAGATTCCGCAGATATCTGATGGGTTTTATTAGGGCTGCTTTTCTCAGCGTACATTTTTATGGCAAGTGACGTCTGAAACTATTGAAAGGCTGGAGGAATTAAGGATATCAGCACAATGCTTTACACCGACCAGAAAATACACGTTCAGAGGACAACGTATATTTCGTCTCCGAACGTATATTTCGTATACTTCGTCTTTCTCTTTGTCCGAGCGTTCTTCTTTGTCCTGTCTCCCTCCCGTGCTCGTCTCTTTTGCGCTACATCTTTTTTTCAAGTATACTTCGATGTATATTATTTTAAGCAGTCAAGTACCTCATGTTTTCGCAACTACTATATGTATGTATGTATGTATGTATGTATGTGCGCGTGCGTGCGTGCGCGCGCGCGCGTGTGTGTGTGTGTGTGTGTGTGTGTGTGTGTGTGTGTGTGTGTGTGTGTGTGTGTGTGTGTGTGTGTGTGTGTGTGTGTGTGTGTGTGTGTGTGTGTGTGTGTGTGTGTGTGTGTGTGTGTGTGTGTGTGTGTGTGTGTGTGTGTGTGTGTGTGTGTGTGTGTGTGTGTGTGTGTGTGTGTGTGTGTGTGTGTGTGTGTGTGTGTGTGTGTGTGTGTGTGTGTGTGTGTGTGTGTGTGTGTGTGTGTGTGTGTGTGTGTGTGTGTGTGTGTGTGTGTGTGTGTGTGTGTGTGTGTGTGTGTGTGTGTGTGTGTGTGTGTGTGTGTGTGTGTGTGTGTGTGTGTGTGTGTGTGTGTGTGTGTGTGTGTGTGTGTGTGTGTGTGTGTGTGTGTGTGTGTGTGTGTGTGTGTGTGTGTGTGTGTGTGTGTGTGTGTGTGTGTGTGTGTGTGTGTGTGTGTGTGTGTGTGTGTGTGTGTGTGTGTGTGTGTGTGTGTGTGTGTGTGTGTGTGTGTGTGTGTGTGTGTGTGTGTGTGTGTGTGTGTGTGTGTGTGTGTGTGTGTGTGTGTGTGTGTGTGTGTGTGTGTGTGTGTGTGTGTGTGTGTGTGTGTGTGTGTGTGTGTGTGTGTGTGTGTGTGTGTGTGTGTGTGTGTGTGTGTGTGTGTGTGTGTGTGTGTGTGTGTGTGTGTGTGTGTGTGTGTGTGTGTGTGTGTGTGTGTGTGTGTGTGTGTGTGTGTGTGTGTGTGTGTGTGTGTGTGTGTGTGTGTGTGTGTGTGTGTGTGTGTGTGTGTGTGTGTGTGTGTGTGTGTGTGTGTGTGTGTGTGTGTGTGTGTGTGTGTGTGTGTGTGTGTGTGTGTGTGTGTTAACAATGGTAATAACGCAGAAACGAATTTTTCTGAACAGGCGCAGTACATTGTGCCCCGCCTTTGGAACAGGCGGGGCACTATCATCTTGAAAACTATGTTAAAATAGTTAAATTTTTCACAACACATGATATCATTCCGCATTATTTAATTAAAGCGAGTGCACTTTTTGTGACTTTTCTGACATGTAATGAGCAGCAACTAACTGCTGTACACGGTTATAATATGATACGCTGGTGACTAGGTGTTCGTGGACTACAGATTGTTCACAAAACTGGATTATCGGAACCTCTTAATGTTCTCTTATTGCGATGACAATGGCAACAGCTGACTACGCACATTGCATCTAAAAAAATTTTCTTATTGCTATGTAACTAAACACTGTTTAGTGCGTTAATATTTTCTTTTCCCGCGTAAATACCGCGTGACCTCGTCTTTCTGTGTGCAGTTGGGACCCCAACAAAGGTTACCTGGAAACAGGATAACGCTTGACCTCAAAGGCTAGCGGCTTTTACTAAAAATGAAAACCGTTTTCTCCGGCATTTGATTGCTTTCGTTGTGCGATATTGCAGCCCTTTCTTTCTCACTTCTGGAAACTCATTTGATATCCGCCAGTTGAAAAATGATTGGAAGCATGAGGATAAACACTGGTGCGGCAACCCAATGAAAAGTTCTGGTGGCCAGGAAGACACTCCTGCACCATCTTCCTTTTGAAGATTTGCCTTGCAGAAGCGATATTTTATTCTCCATTCTCTGTTTCATAAGAGGACGTGTGTCATGTTCCCTGATATTGGTAACCTCGCCTCACTGGGCCAATGCATGTGAAAGCTCTCAGTCGTTGTTGTTGTTGTTCTCAGTCCTGCTTGGTGAGGCTTTCATCTGCTTTTTTTTTATGACGCTTTCTTGTGCCACGCTTGTCCGACAAGGATTTTTCACATCAGCTCGCGTAAAGAAATTTCCCAGCCGGAGTGGCAGCCAACGAAACATGGTTTAAACACTCCCGCTAAAAAGGACGTCCATCAACCGCTTTCAGGCAGTGAAAACCTGCGCTCTGTGCACTCGAGCGTCTTCGCCGGTCCTTGGACGCACAAGCGAAGCGAAACTCCCTTCATTCTGTTGGACACGGCTGACACAAATCACTTCCTTTTTCGCGGTTGTGCAAGCAGTCCTGGGCGTCTTTTGAGACTGAAATTACTCGCTATATGAAGAGTGGCAGAAGCGGCCAAGTCTGTGACTTTAAGAAATTGACGTTGAAAACAGCCTCCCATGGCAGCTCCAAACGACAGCTACTACGGCGACGGCGAAAGAAAGAGGTCCTCACAAAAGTATCGATACGTTCAAGGCGTTTTATAAAATGAGGAATCATAGTGCTCTGCGAACAGTAATAAGATCTTGTTTCGACCTGTTCCTCATTTGCCGCACAATTCTGTCAGCTATAGCGTCTAAACGGCGCTGGTGAGGGTAGTGATCTGCGTTGAGTAGTACTTGAGAGTAGCGACATTTACTCCTCAAGAAAAGGGTATGGAGATTTCAGCCGGCTTCTGTCACGTCCGGCCAGTTTGGAGACGAAATCTGCAATTTCTTGGCTGAGATTGAATTCTATAGACTGTATTTGAGAGATTGATACGAAAGATCTTCTTTTTGTTATTTCTGTACTGTCTTAGCGTTTGAAACATTCAGTTGACCCTGACTTCCTAAAAGAGGAAATCTTGACGTGGAAAACTTGTGCCATGCTTTTCAGTAGTTTTTTTTTTTTGGAGGAGGGCGGGAAGGAAATACTGAGGAGGGTAGATGTGTAGGCCAGTTGGTGAGACATCAGGAGGCTATACATCGCAGCAGACACAGGACAGAGGGAGGTGACCGCATTGTGTCGTCCCCTCCCTCTGTCCTGTTTCTGTTGCCATGTATAGCCTCCTCACAAAAAGAAATACCGCCTGCGCAACGGCCCAGAAAAAAAAAATTTGGACAAAATTGCCACACGTATTTGGCTATGCTTATAGAGCATGTCTCTGTATCGCTTACAGACTAAGGCGCTGAGCGAGGAACCCAAATTTACCAGCCACTCCATTAAAGTATCGCACTACTGACTCTCCCTGCATTTTAATGAATGAAAATTCTATCGTACAACTGAAAGCACGAAGGAAAATCCAGAGACTAAAATTTCAATTTTTTCTGAAGAACAACAAAATTGCTACGAGTCCTGAACCTAACCTTGTGCCCCTTACAACGCGTCCAAGACAACATCATACACAATCTTTAACTCCGTATCAAGCAAAAATTAATGCCTTTAGCTACCCTTTTTACCCGCGTACTATTGAGGGAAGGACCAAGCTGCCTTCTGATTGAATATATTCATTGATTCTATTGAAAAATTGTTGGCGTCCTACTTATAGTCGTGTTTCGTATTTGTGTATATTTTCTTCTCAGCATGTCTCAACATTTCTCATTTTAATTTGCTTGTTACTTATGTATCATGCGGTTCTTGCGATGAGTACATATCTACAATGCTGTATTATTTTCGCCCCTCTTGGTAAGGCCAACTTAGGGCATGCAAAATGTGTTAAATGAATAAAAATAAATAGCAAAGCGTGCTGAAGAGGCACTTATTGCATACTTAACAATTCTTGTGTGCTTTTATCTAAGCCAAGCCGCCTAAAAGTACTACAAGCGGCACCAGCAAGAACTCTCCTGAGTGATTAATGCACCCGTTGACTCTTTTGCAGAAGTAAACGCTACGACAGTTCTGGCGTCCCCAAGACTAGCGCAGCGTTTGCGAAAGAGCACATTCCTTTCTTCCAGAATCACAAGAACTTTGGACGTGTTCTTTGTTTTTACTCTCGAAAACCCATATGAGTCTGCATAATGGGAAAGCGCTCAGGAAGTGATTGCGGCGTGCCAGCATAGCAGACGAAAACAGAAATGAAAGACACTTGCTGAGGCACTCAATGACGCACGAAAGCCAAAAAAGTTGTAATAGAAAAATAACGGTGTTGTAAAAAGGGGCGATGTATACTATTTCAGTGCTCTTTTTGGGATTTAAGAGCACAGGCGCTGAAGAGCAGTGGATAGAAGTTACGTAAAGTGTTGACGACACGTGCCGAAACTTGGTGGAACCATAAAGCTGACAAAAGCGCAGAGGACAAAGACTCGGAGTGGTTGCTTCTTTTTGCTCTCGTTACTTCCTTTCTGACTTGCCTTGACAATTGGAAAATAGGAAACTTTAAACAAGATAAACGTGGTAGCATCGGATGAAAGAACTCGTGACAACGTGCAAAAATAAAAATCAACATTTCCAAGGTACGCAGAATTCACAGCAAAATACGCCTAGTGTAAACTAAAGTAGAAAGAAAAGATCTGATTCTCATCTTGACTGTTGCGTTGTCAACGTGCCTTGCTTTGTGTGCCCTTAACTTGCCATTTCATCTTGTGTTCTCGAAAAAGTGACAAACTAAAGTTTAATTTAAAAATTTGTGATAGTTTTCACGGATATACGTTTCGATTCCATTGCGCCCAATGAGTTCTAACTTAGCCAACGGAGATGGGACAATCCCGCGGTAGCCTGGAAATTAATCATGCCTTAATAAGTGGAAGGACACCCATAGTCAGCTAGTAATTACATATAAATTAAATAGAAACGTTTGAAGGAACAACTGAGGGGAGTTGTACAAAACAGCTCTTGCTTTAAGTAGGAATATTATTATTTTCCTTTTATAATGAGAACACTTCGCATACATATTACTGCTCTCTTCATTGATATCGGATCCCCAGATTATGTGCTACCTTTTTCTTCACCTACCCGTTGTGACAAAAGAGGGAATTCGGCACATCATAAGTTAAGTACCTTGCTATCAGCATCGAATGTCTAATTACGATTATGCAGTAAAAGCAGCTTGGATCTACACCGCCAAATATAGGCGGTTGATTTCGATCCCAACTTAGAAGAAAGCCCAAGTTATTAGGACGACTCAACCGTAGGAACTTAACAACAGGCGAGCCAAAGACAAATGTATCGAGGTGTCTTCTGCTTAACGTTAGCCTTTTTTACCGTTATGAGTTAAGAGCTCTATCTACAATGTGTTTTGATTTATATTTTGGCTGAGGTTCATCCTATTTACTATAACTGAATTATTTGTTTTCATGCCTTCCAAATAGAAAAGCTCTAGTACTCCCAATTCTGTTTTTCTCTTTTTTATCTGCTCGTACTTTGCAGGTAACAACTAATAATCCCACATTCAATGAGCCCACATTAGGTTTCTGTTACATTCCTCTTTCTCAGCGTAAGAAGTCACGAAACACCTCTTTTACAAGAGTGAGGCCTAATAAGAAAAGTACGATTATAACAACAGCCGAATGCCTTCAACAAAACAGCGAATGCAGCGATGTGCACAATCGTGTACATCATGCAAAAGCTGACGTATGCATAATGCTCCTTGCGTCTCGCATTGTCCTGCACGCGGCGGCTTCCTGGTTAGTTTGTAATGACGCAGAAAAACCATATAAAAAGATCGTTCTGGAGAGTTGGATCCGAATGCAAGACGTGCATTCGAATTCTTTTCATGTTGCCTATACCCGAAAAAAAGAACACGAAAGGAGTCACGCCTATATTCTGACGCTGCGAGGGAGTTTCGATATGGAAAAATGTCTGCAGCGGATTCGCGGAGAAATCTCTGTATTTTTTTTTCTTATTTACATGAACAGTAAAGGATAGGTTGGTGCTGCATAGCGGCTCCGGCTACTCCTCTTCACCAATTCATAGCAACCACTTGGTCCATCGATGTTATTCTTTGCAGCATCACTGGTGCTGTCCTGACACGTCAGTAAAGAAACTGTCTTATTTTTGTATGCGATGCTTTAGCCGCTCTTGTAATGTTTCCGACAAATGTTTGGACCTTTACTCGCACATTGAGCTACTTTAGGAAGAAGAATTCAGTACTTCCAAGCAGAGTATTGAGAGCGCATTTTATGCAGTGCAGAAATCTTAGAGCGTTTCGAATGATCCGAGGTGGGATGGCTGCATGTTTAGTGATATGATATCAGCCCCCAATATAGTAATTCTTCATGTGCTTACTTTTAAGGGCTAAATCAGGATGGCTGTTTGGCGAGTTCTATCGCCATTAACAAACTTCGAGCGCTTGTAAGGCTGTCAGATACATAGTAGACAACACATAGAAGAATAGAAGAGATACATATCAGAGATACATAGAGATACATAGTAGACAACTCCGCATCTCTTGGACTTCGAAGCGCTATCATTTTCATTTTTTAAGAGCTACGCGGGCGCGCTATTGGTGACAAGCACCTGACTTGCAATATCATAGCATTTTTGATCTCAAAGTTAAACTCCGCGTTTCGCTTCTTAAGAGCAACGGAGTGGGTTCCAAAAGAACTTCATCGTAAGCATGGGTGGCAGCCGGTCGGAAGGGGTAAGGGCGCAGGAGAGGAATAAATGAGATCAGAGCTCTCGAGGGCTCTCACATTCACCACACGTAGGAGGGTAGACGGTGATCATGTTTTCGCAGCATTATTCTACATCTACACGTACATTGTTGTTTCTCTCTGGTGGTAGTCGGTAACTAAGCGGCCAGCCTAGACTGCATATTCAATTGTTAGTATAGAGACGTTTTCCAGTCAGCCCCAGTTAGCCCATGCAGAGGACGGCGTCGACTGCCTTATCCAAGAGAACACCACCGGTATGGCTGTCCTGGTATTCGTAAGCTAAGCGGCGCTAATACAGTTATTCCCAAAGCTGCGGTAATTATAGGAAGCACTGAAGAAGCATTTGTTTGCTTCGCTTACGCTGCTGCAACAGCATTTTTTCTTTTGCGTTTGGCGTGACCTCATTTGAAATGGTCGCGCGTGGCGACCATTTCCAGGGACTAATATCGTTTTGCTCCAGATACAATTACAGAGTCGCGCGCAAAGAGAGGCCGTTGGGCTCCTATGCTCCGTGGCCGTCGATTGGGTTGTAATGCTGGGCAACGCACCTGACCTTATTTGCCTCCAAACCAAGAGATGCACCGTGATGTTAAGAGCGATAGTGCAACAGATAAGTGTAGGAGGTATCGTGGAGATCTGAAAAGCCACCTTGCCGCAGGTGATGCTGTGCATTGGTTGTAAGACTGTTTTGGTGAAAGAAAACAATTATATTCGTGCAGTAATATACTCTGTTCGCACACACACGAATAAATGAAAACAAATGAAATGAGAGCGCAGGGGATTAGATCTCAAGGCGAGAAACCGTTAAGGCATAAAAATAGGAAAAGGGGAACAACCGTCACCTTTCAACGTGCAGATGATGCCTTTGAAATAAAAGAGTTTCTAGTATTACTGTATCAAAGGATGAAAATCTTGAGCCTTTCTTGCGATATTTACTTTCGTTCGCTGCTTTACTTTATTTTGATTTTGTTTAGGTTTTCCTAATTCTTTAGGTGCAGTCTACTCTGTAAATTAGCTAGGGGCACAGCCAGGTTCAAATTCAAGCACCTTTTTTCCGTGTGACTGCTGCATTTTGGTGAGTGTTGCTAAAATGACTTGATAGGCTAAAATTAAGTGCCATATAAGGAATGTCAAGCTCCACTACTTTGTACAGATGCATTAATAAAGAATGACTGTATTCCTTTGTCTACCTCCGTTTTTTTATGAATAGAGAGAGAGAGAGACTCTTTAATGAAGAAACAGAGAATTTAGCCGGCGTTTCAATATCGCTGGCATGCTACTCTGCGTAGGGAGGGGAATTTGGGAGATAAAGACTGAAGGAGAGCAGCGTGGAAGAGGTGGGGAAAAAAACGAAGATAAAATGCAGCCATGAAATGGGTACTAAGGATGCAGTGACGTGTATTGATGTAACCTGTGGAATAATGGAGTGCACAGTCCGACGAATGGGCTGACGAAGTTCACTGCGAGAAGAATGCATGAAGGTAACCTGCAAGTGAATTTAGAGCTTATCGAGATGTCCAATGTCTTTTAAATATGTAAAAAGAAAGTTCATTGCAAGTCTCTGTTGCCTGAAGCAGGCTAACGGGCCTAAACCTTTGTCCATTGTTAGGGGCACTGGGCAGAGCTTCTGCATGCAATGTTCATAAAATGCACGCTCGTTAGCATACGCAGGGCACTCAAGCAGGATATGTTCCACAGTTTCTATCGAAGCAGTTGTCACAATGCGGACTGTTCATTTGTCCAAAACGGTATCGCAGGCCATTTGTATATGCAGCATTCAGACGAAGTCGGTGATAAAGTGTTTCGAGTTGTCGAGGAATTCTGGGTGAGAGTCTTGATCTAAGATGTGGGTCGATTGAGTGAAGAAATTGGTACTGATGTGTCGGCAAACTCCAAAGCCGATACGTTTCTTCGTACGCAAAACTTTTAGCCATTTGGGACGCATCAGATTTCGTGAGAAAACTTCGAATGTATCTCTGATGTTGATGGCCCTTACGGGCCGCTTCATCTGCTTTTTCATTAGCCATAATGCCACAGGAGCAGGTACCCACTGAAATGTTATGCAGTGGCCTGCGGCAATAGCTAAATGATGGATATACCCAATGTCCAGGGAAACTGGCTGGTGATTCGTTTTCTTCAGCAGGTTGGCCAGGATCTGCAGAGATGCTTTTGAATCGGTGAAGATAACCCAACGGCCGGCGGTTCGGCGCAGGATGTAAGAAACAGCTTCCTTAATGCCGTGAAGCTCAGCTGTTGTAGAGGAGGTCCTCCGCTGCAGCCGGTAAGAAAGGGCATGGCCTGTTGAGGGCACATAAAGGCCACAAGAAGACGTTTCTTTAGTAGTTGAACCATCGGTGAAGATATGGGTGTGCTGCGTATATTCTTCGATTAAGTAGGCGAGAGTAGCTTGCAGAAGTGCTCCCGGTGGCATGCGGCTCTTTGCATTCACACCTGGAACAGACTTCTTCACCTTTAGAGGAGAGAGTGTCCATGGAGGAAAGGCCAGAGGTAGTAGTTTCTGAGGCTGATTAATAGTAGGAAGGGGCAAGAGCTGCACTGCCTGGCCAAAGCTAGAGTTGCTGTGAGTTAGGTGGACACGGTGTAGGAAGTGCTTCTTCAGGACATGGCGGAGATGGGTACGCATAGTTTCCTGGGCGGCAATTACCTCAAGTGGGAGACATCCTGCCTCCGCTGCTGTTCCTGATGCAGAGGAACCCTTTGGGAGGCCAAGACATATTCGCAGGCAGTTGTTCCGCGCGGCATTGAGAGTCTTATTGCGTGATGTAGATAATCTTTGAAGCACTGGTAGACAGTAGCGCAAGGTTCCTTCAACGTAGGCTTTTTCAAGCAGAAGCATTGATCGGCAGTTGCTACCCCACCTTGTTCCCGCCATGAACCTGAAAACTTGCGATGCTGCAGTAATCCTCGCACGGAGTTTTTTGATCTGAGGTGACCATGACAGATTATAGTCGATTACAACACCCAGGAATCGCTGAGATCGTACATATGGCAGCGATCGTCCGCCTAGGAGCAGCGGATATCGGGTCATCGTTTTTCTTGTAAACGCCATTGCAACACTCTTTTCTGGCGACAGACGAAGACCTCTGGAAGCCAGGTACATCGAAATGTGCAATAGTGCTCTCTGAAGACGTTGCTGGGTAATATAGCGCGAACGTGACGCGGACCAGATGCAGATATCATCAGCATAAATTGTTAAGCGGACCCCTCGCGGAAGGTGTCTTCTTATGTGAATAAGGACAATATTGAACAGGAGAGGGCTGAGCACCGCTCCCTGTGGTACGCCGCTCTCCACTGCGTGAAAGCGTGTTGGACCGTTTGGAGTGGTAATAAAAATTTGTCGTTCTTTTAAATAATGCCCAATCCACTTGTATAGCCTTCTTCCAAGGCCAAGACTGCCAAAGGCTGCGAGAATTGCATGGTGAAAGACGGAGTCAAAAGCGGCCTTGATGTCTAGGAAAACGGCTGTTGGGATGTACCCAGCATGAAGGTACTCCTCAATTGATGAGACGAGGGCGATGATATTGTCAGTCGCAGACCTGTTTTGACGGAACCCGTTCATTTCTTGGGGGAACTCATTTCGGCTTTCTAGGAACCAAGTTATGCGCTTGCAGATCATGCGCTCCATGAGCTTACCTACGCAGCTCAGTAGGGCAATGGGCCGGAATGATGCGTAGCTTGTTGGCTGCTTACAGGGTTTCAAAACGGGCACGATTTTCGCCAGCTTCCATTCCGTGGGGACCTCACCAGCCATCCAGGAAGAATTGTAATACTCCAGGAGTCGAAGACGGGAGGTGTGGGGTAGCTTTGCAATGGCGTCATAGGTCACCTCATCATGACCCGGAGACGTGTGCCTGTTTGTCTCCGCGATAGCTGTGGATAGTTCTTCCATTGTGAAAGGCAGGTCTAACGCTGGCACTGCCGCCTTTGGGATGCCTGTTTGACCATCTGCGGAGAGTGTCGAATGCCCTGACCCTGCCGACAGCAGCTTGCAGTATTCTTCTGAGACTTCTTTTATAGATTTTTGTTCGTGAAGGGAGAGTGCAGCGAAGGGGTGGAGTTGTTGAAGTGGCGTGCGCATACCTCTAACTATCCGCCAAATATTGGTTACTGGTTTGCGCACATCCAGCGTAGAACAAATTCACGCCACTTTTGCCGACTGAGTTTATTCATGTAGCGTCGAATGTGACGTTGTGCCCGTCGGCATGCACGTAGGTCATCGAGGCTTTTTGTGCGCAGAGCTTTCCTTTCAGCTCGCCTGCGTATAGCGCAAAGCCTTTGGAATGTGTCATCATTTGAAGGTAGGTTATCATTTTTAGCTGTAGGTTGTGTACTCGCCCTCAGGCAATACGCAATTTTAGATGCTAATTGCTCATTGCGAGTTGCCGCAGTAACTCCTCTGCTTACAGCGTCCTTGTATGCGTCCCAGTCTGTAGATTTTATAAGGAATTTCTTTGGGTTCCTCTGCGCATGGAAAGCCGATATGAGGATTGGGTAATGGTCGCTTCCACGTGTCTCCAAATCAGTGCACCAGCCAAAGTTGTGGGCGAATGAACTTGTAACAAATGTCACGTCGATGCTGCTGGTAGTCGTCGGGCCTCGGAGGTAGGTGATGCTGCCGTCATTTAATGGCTGAACTGAATGCTTGGAGAGAAGTTTTGCAAGCTTGGCACCTCGGGCACATGTATGTGAGCTGCCCCAAATTTCATTATGAGCATTGAAGTCTCCGCAAATAATATGCGGAGAGGGCGTCCTTGCTATCAAGTCTTCAAGTCTCAAAGCATCAAATGGCGTGCCTGGCTCAAGATATACTCCAATCAGAGTGTACTGTTGTCCGGCAATAACTGTGACAGCGCATACGTATTCATTGTCGCTGTGAGGCGGGACATCAACCGGTGAGGCCGGGATATCCTTGCGAAAGCCTATCAGCAATCTGCTGACGTTATCTGGTCGTTGTGAATGATGGAAATAGTATCCATTGAGTCGGAAAGGTTCCTCGACGCGTGATTCACAGATGACTATGAACGGGAAGCGGTACGCTCACACGAGCTGTCGGAAATCTGAGAGTTTAGAGCGTAGCCCGCGAGCGTTCCACTGGAAAATGGTGCATGTACGAAAGATGTTGTGGATTGTCAGCTGCGGTGAAGTTCTCGCTGTGGAAGCCATGATTACTGAAGTGTGGTATTACGCCCCTGCGCATCGTAGGAGACCGACACCAACGGCTCCATTGCAATAATAATATAATAATTGGTTTTTGGTGGAAAGGAAATGGCGCAGTATCTGTCTCATATATCGTTGGACACCTGAACCGCGCCGTAAGGGAAGGGATAAAGGAGGGAGTGAAAGAAGAGAGCAACAAATTGGTCCGTAGTTGAGGGCTCCGGAATAATTTCGACCACCTGGGGATCTTTAACGTGCACTGACATCGCACAGCACACGGGCGCCTTAGCGTTTTTCCTCCATAAAAACGCAGCCGCCGCAGTCGGGTTCGAACCCGGGAACTTCGGATCAGTAGTCGAGCGCCCTAACCACTGAGCCACCGCGGCGGGGCCTCCATTGCAAGCACAGCTTCTACTTCTGGGAGTCTTCCTGACGAGGGGTTTGCACGTATAAGAGCCTTGATGGCTGCAAACAGCATCGGAATCAGTAGGCATGCGACATCTTGTTCAGCGCTTCCGGTTTGCTGCCTGCCGCTGATCTTCTTGTCATGTTGTGGCGCCCTAGGGCCAGAGCAAGCGACGCTGTATGTCGGGTCTTGTGTAGTGCGTTGCAGTAGCTTTGATGAAGGAGAAGAACCAACGGACTTCCCACGCTTCTTTTTTACCGCATCTGCGTAGGTCATGTCAGCTGCTCTGCCACGCTGTGTTGACTGATTCTTGGAAAGAGCTGCCGTAGTCGTGAAAATCACGTCGGGGTTAGGTGGTGGTTCATGACGCTTAGGGGGTTTCCCTTGTGTTTGCTCTGCCGTGCGAGCAACTGTGGCTGCTTTCTTTTTATAACGCCCTCCATAGGAAGCAGGGTGTGGGTCACCGCAGTTAGCGCATTTAGGTTGCGCTCTCGAAGTGCATTCTTTGTGCGAGTGGGGGCCAGCACACACTTTGCAGCGCACGGGGCCGTTACAGTGTCTTGATATGTGGCCATGCCTCTGACATTTATAGCACTGAGTTGCTGCTCCGACGTTTTCAGTTACAGGGTAACTACAGAACCCCAGCGTTACTCGTTTTGGTAGCGGCGCATCTTTTGCGAATTCCAATATAACTGTGTGACGGCGTACCGCTTTTATCTTTCCACCATCCTCAGGAGTGTAGGCGATTAGCCTCCTTGCTGAGAGGACACCTTGATCGCGTAGATATTGCTGCAGATCTTCGTCTGTGTAGGTGACAGGTACATCTTGTATTTTGCCATAGCTTGCCATGTAAGAGTATGGGACTCTTGCCTCTAAAGCCACTCCAGCCAGCTTAGTTACCGTGAGCAGACGGTTGGCGGCGGGCAGCGTCGATACTGTAACCATCTGGCTCCCATCCTTGTGAATGCGATGGCTGAGGACTTTTTCTTGAGCCGATGCTACAACCGCCGAAGCCACAATGTTGGGGTTGGCTTTCCATAGGCTTCCTCCTTCCTCAGTGGGCCTGAAAACTACAGGAACACCGGCAGCTCTCTTTTTCTTGTACGATACAACTGTAAATGATGCTTGGTCCATGTCCTCTGGATGGTCGGTCAGAGGCTCGTTGCTGGCTTGGTCGTCGCGCAGTCTCTTGTTTGGCGGGGCCTGGTCTGTAGCCGCAACTACAGGGGCCGCTGGACCCGCCGCTGGCGCTGCTGCCATCAGTGCAGCATGGAGTTCAGCTGGCGGTGATGTTTCGTGTCGGCGTTGATACGGCGCATAGCGCCGAGGAGGCCGCCAGACGTGCTTTTGCCGGCGGCCAGGGACCCCCAGGTCATCGCACGTTGAGGACACACGCCAAAAAGACTGGAAAACCTCTGAAGTGAGAAAATAAACCCGAAAATTACGGACCGGTGTCAGACAGCCGGCCCACTAATTGCCGTCTTCTTCTTCCTTCCCCTTTTATGAATGCCATATCTCACAGCACAATCAATCTTAGGCCGGTTAACCTTCGCTATCACTTCACGCGTAAAAGCTTGCCCTTTTCAAAATACATTTTTTTCTGACAATGAAGACTTTTTGTAGCATTCCTTACTTTCCTTATCGCTGCGGCAACAACCAAAGAGGCTGTTAGAGAATTTCAGTCTATGTAAGTAAGCAACGGTAAATAAAACAAGAACACCTGAACTCATTTTTGATCGAATGAGAGAAAAATAGTGTTGAAAATATTTACTACATGAAAATGAGCCTGGGAGCTTTACATGATAAGGATGAACACGTGGAAGTTTTTTGAGAACAATAAAATGCTGGTTTAGAACTCGTCATATCGAATTCTCAAGTGATACCGCAGGGAGCAGCAGTTGCGAATTGCACTACAAGTTCACGTTGATTTAACTGATGCCTATTTGTCCGTCCAACGAAATTTTGCTTTTCATTCTTCAACAGTCCTCTGATGTGTGTTGTATGTGTGGCGGTTTCCATGCGTACTTTTTGAATTTTATTTGAATGTGAGTCCTCTTTGTGCCAGTTTGTTGTAGAGATGTGCATAAATGCTTTTACGGACTTGACTTAGTTTGCTGATTTTATTTATGGGCCAATTAATAAAATTACAAATCTTCGTCTGTTCTAATGGCCCTTTATTAAGTCAGAAGTTTATAGAATGGAAAAGTGTGTGACACTAAGCTGTGGTTTTAGAGAGCAGAAAATATTATGGTATTCTTAAGTGTTCTACAATAAGCAAGAAATTAAACAATTAAATTATAGGCGCTTTAGAAACACAAAGAAATAAATCATATAGGAGAAAAATATCAATTCAAAGGAATGTATAACTGCAGCCCCGTTTTCAGTTGCCTGGCAAACGATGTTGGAAAAAGATCCGCCTATGGATTAAATACATACAAGCCGCGAATCCCGTACGCCTCATGTGAAATACTATCTAGTTATACTTCTCATGCTAGAGAGAGCGAGCAGAGGACCACGCTGTGAGCTCTGGCAAAGCTTCTGACAATTTATTCCTAATACAGCAACAAAAGCCAGTGAAAACAGTGCCGTTAAGTCACTTGTCTCTTTTTCTCAGAAAAAGCTCAGAAGGCCTATATTTACCCTGTCTGGTGCGAAAGAAATTTAGTATTTTGAGAAGTGGCCGTCAAGGTAATACAAGTATAAATTGTCGGAGCTCGTATTCGCAGCCCTCATTAGCTTGTCATCAATTCAGGGCCCTCATTTTATAAATACATTGGTCGAGCGAGAGGAAACTTAAATAACAACCAGTGCACTTGTGGCGCTTCTTATTGTCCTCCTTCAGAAAAGCTTAAATAAATTTGCAACCTCAGAGCGTTCGCCGTGGGCTGTGCAGCCGTGCAGTAATCTGGCGTATTGTCGCTGGCAAATTGAGTTCTGCAATAAATAACGCTGTCGAATATAGAGAGAGGGAAGGTAAAAGCGGGCGTATTACCTTTGCTTTTGGTGCCCATAACAGGGTGAAGGCAGAAGCCAGAAACCACTGGGAAGAGTAAAGCATCATCCTGCCTGCCACCTCGCACACCTCATCGTTCATTTGCCCGGCTGAGTAGTTTGATTCTTCAGCGTGGCTCAGGCTTGAGGTACGCAAAACAAATGATTAGAGAATCGTTGCGACAGTCCGCTGCAGTAACAAAAAAAAGAACTTCAGGCTGGCAGTGTCGTTAGTAACTACCATATTCAATATTATTTACTGTATGCACTGCAGTTATGCGTCCTAGGTTAATACAGCATCGTAGACGACGTCCACCTTCATGGGCTTCATATATTCATGGGCGCCGAGTATCACGCTGCGATACTGTATTAATGCCATTTTTACGATTTCATAACGCGCCTCGTTTTACTGTGATCATGATTGCTTGCTGTTTCAAATTTTTACGTTTTCCTCTCTTTTTTTCTGCTATTTATAATTTATTTAACGAAGTTGTTTTTTGTTGCGCACGTTATTCTGGATTGCGTTCTATGCGTGTAGTTTGTTCTTGTGTCCTTTTTTCAGAATTCTTGATAATTCTCTTTGATAATTCTTGTCCTGCTTTTTGAAAATCTTAGCAGCTAACAATCGAATCAAATTACCCGAGAAATCATCGAGACATTTCATAATACAAGAGATGACGCCGGCCACCCTTCGTGGTATTACACCACTAGGATTGTTTCCCAAATCTCCTCTGTAGTAAGCAGGCTTCAAGAGTCGTAGAATGTTAGAATAATTTTCTTGCCTTTCCTGGTTTTCAGTTTTTGCTGCTTGCGCGGCTATATATATCCTCCGCTCTGCAATATATATAGAGTTCACTTGTGTGTACAGCGTATGTGTTATCGCTACATATGTCTATATTTCGCTTGGTTGGAATCCCTATTAGGACACCCTACCCAGTTGTCCAGAGATAATTTCTGCTAATCTCAATTTTTCACAACTTTTCACCTCTCAGAAAAATATTTGGCATCGGCACTCATAGGTGCTCATGTATTTTTGCTCCTTAATATAATTTGAAAAGAGAAACGTAAAAATGCGCAAAGATGCGTAAAAATGACCCTGAGAGAAGGATTGCGTCTTTTTGCAGATGAACAAAAATTTCGGAATTTTTTTACCCCTACGTCGTGAATATTCGCTCTCAGATATTTTCGCTGACACTTGCCGCCTTGTCTTGCTTGAATTAAAGCGCATAAAAATATATACAAACACAACAGTATATATTACTCCTGCTACACAATTTCATCCAGTAAAAATTGCCCAAGTCTATCGTTCCATAATAGAAGGAACGAACATGGTGGCAAAATATTTTGACTCTTCTTTGCAACCATCCTTCCAATATTCTACAGCTACTAATCTCGAGACAGAATCTTCATATCAGAATTTTGCTAAGACTGATCTTAGTATGTATCATATATCAGTGGGACACCATAAAAAATATACCATAGGGTGTTTATATAGAAGTTTTCCAAAATAAGTATATTTATTATTTCATATGTATTACTATTTTTGTTTTATCTTTGTCGGTTGTTGTTTTCCAAACCATGTATTTGCTTTAAATTGCTTCAATAAGTAATTTCACTAATATGGTGCTGCTGTCTCACTTAATAATAAGTTCAATTAATGTTCGATATTTTATACATCGCGCGTTTTATTTCTGAATAGTATGTAACGTACTGTTAACTATTTGCAAAGTTGTGTACATAGCTGCAATGTGGGTTCTATTGTTTGTAATGCTCATTTGTGTTTTTATATAAGCACTGCTCCTCTCTTGTCATTGGATAATATAATTAAAAAAGCCCTTAGTACCTCTAAGCACACAAACTTCAGTTACCTTTTTCAGGCTTTGGTCTAAAACAGTGACCACACTACGATAACTGCAGTAAACGCTTCTAGCATATTGCACAAAACGAGGTCGACAATTGTCCGCTGAGGCAGTTCTGTATAGGCCCGGTGGCATAGTTCGATATGTGGGGACCAAATGCGAAAGAAAGATCAACGATATGAAAATTTAGGCGTCTCCTCTAAATGAAGACTGCCTGAGCAAAGAAGTCAGACGGGCGATCAATCTAACTGATGCGACAGAATTCAATAGCATGTACTTTGTGGCTTGAGCTTGCTTTATTGTTTGATGCGACCCTGCTGCAGTGGTCCAACTCTCTGTGTGTTCCAGTCCCCTGCATGAGCGTCAGATGGCTCTGCGTTGCGTTTTTTTGGCACATTCCGTTCGGAAGCGAATTAAAGTGTATGCAGACAAAGATTTCCCAAGCAGAGCCCTAGAGACACGGATTGAAGTTGATGAAAGCGATATACAAAGCTTTACAAAGTTTAACATGCGGAGGGTTGCTGCGCCGATAACCGTGTGGTCTAAAGCCCCAGCATGCGCAAATGATCTGTTCGCTCCGTCGGTAATTTTGCTCGAAATTTTGTGTTTTTCTTTGTGCGGCTTGTGGGAACCAGGCTGCTCTTCCGAAGCTCTTCCCCTAATCCACCTCCCATGGTTAACAGGTGAACAGCGTGATGTCAGTCTGCAGTCGCCGGTTTCTTGCTCCAACGATGCTTCTATGCTATCAGAGTAAAGATTATTGCAATTTGCGTTAAAAAATGACGAGGCTTAAAAAGAACAACTCCAATCTAACAATACAAAATAAGCATATTATTGAAGAGAAGCAAATATCTAAGACATAAATTATTGCGTACATAATGAAATAAGCCAGAGAAAATTCTTTCCGAGTTCCCTGCGTACATTCTCGTGGAAATGAAATGAGATGCCCGTTGAAGTTGCTCGCTAAGCTTTATATTTGAAGTCGAGAGCTGGGAAATAAGAAAGAGAGCAATGGACAGCGCAGTACTGATCTTGTTTTGTTTAGACTGAGTTTTACCTTCTGTCTCTCATTAAGAGTCGCCTCGTAATCTGGACAGTTCAAGAGTTAGCTCCCCGGGTTAATTAGATACACCTTTGGGATGGCAGTAACGCAAAGTTGTCGTTTATATGCGCTAATATTTCCCTAGAACAGCACTCCGTATCCTCTCCTACTGAAACTTTTCTTATGAGCCACTCATATAGAATAATGGGAATATGTAGTCCATAAGATATAGAGTACAGAGTCGATAAGCATTCCAAATTATTTCCTACAATTTCTATATAGAGCGAAGATGATTTCATATTGAGTTCGTTAGATATAATACGCCCTTATATATAGTGCAATACGACTCCATACGCTTCATATTGAATCCATAAAATTTCTTATAGAGACGAATTGAATTATATAGCTAGTGATATGGAAACTTTCAATCTCTGGCGCACAAAAACATTCCTTAACGCTTTTGCGTCTCATATAGTGACCAGATAAAAAATTCTCTAGGACCAATATTATAGGTCGACGAAAATGCTGCGTGTCTGCATAAATAACGCTTGCTATAATGTACAAAAAAAATCTTATAAATGCAGGAAGAAAAATTTGAGTCGACCAGGCTTAGCTCTCGTTATACAGCACCTGGCTGAAAGGTCCTTGTGGACCTATATGTATAAAATGTAATTACACGACCTCTCTTCTTACAGTTATCTAAATTAGCCATTACAGCGTCCGCAATGGACAGCGGTCAATAAAAAATTTAAAGGCTCCCATACTGAGTGAGAAACCAATATCCAGATATTGCGTGTATACGGAAGCGAAAGTTTCACAAGAAGCAGAGACATGAAGTGCGGCTTTTAAAACTTAATCCAGGACAGTGAGCAGTTGGTGTGTCGTGCTCACAGACTAAATAATTATTGACAACCGCCATCTCTCAGTAGCCAGTGGCAACTAGGTGGCAACGAAATTATTACACTACCTATACGAACTTAGTGCGCTCTCTCCAATATAACGAACACTATTATATGCCTCCTCGGATATAACAACCTTTGGAGTGTTAACTTCGGACAAACCGAAGCTAAGTATGCTGCCTTAGATATCACGGGCATCAGAGTGTCAGCCTCGGATATAACCAATGTTTTCAACAAATGCTTTCAAACTATTCCCCGACGATCGCATAAGAGTTTGTTTCTGAGGCACTAAAGCAGGATGACATAAAAAAAAACATTTTGGTTTCGCCATAATCTTCGACATCTTCTACATCTTCTTGTGGCCTCTGAGGACTATTGTCTCGTACTGACGTGTTTCCCTTCAAAATTTCAAGTTGCAGCCAAAGTTCTGAAACACTGGGCTGAACGAGATTGCCTTTCTCTTTAAACGAAGAGGGAGCAAAACAAAAATATATTATTTGATTTTAAAATAAATTTTCTGGCTGTTTCTCGAAATGTGAAAAAATTGCCGGAGCCTAGGAAGCATAAATAGAGGACAAGACGATTTAAATATGTTCTCGGAAGTTGGTTCAGGTTCGTAATGCATTTACCAAAAAGGTCGCGTGGCCACCGTTTCGAAGTGACAGGATTTATGGATTTATAGATACAAACCGATTATTTCATGCCGACGGCCGCATTTCTTCTAGCTTATTGAATTTACGTTTTGGACAGAGTTCTCTCAGTGTGCTTAGAACGGGGCACCCTTTACGTGCAACCAACGTCCTCAGTGTTCCTTGAAAATTGTATGTGTGCAATGAATACGACCAGATAATAAAAGTTTCTGACGTTTTTCTTCGTACGAATAAAATGTCATTAAACTGTTAGCAAAATTGATGGCCTTATATATTTTTCTAGATATATCATGTCCGACCCACAAATATTCATAATTTTGACCTGGTGTCCGCGGGTACTGGCTGCTGCTTTGCGTGCGCTTTCGATAATATGCAGAAGTACGGAAAAGCGTTGTGTGAAGTATGCCTGTGAAGACATTCAGAATGAAGACTAACGGCAAACAAAAAAAAATTTAACGTTCCGCTACATATCCGTCCTTACCTGAGGCTGTTAACGCTGCAGAGGCAAAATATTGTGCTTATCTGATTCCATTACTTATGACTTAATGTGTACAAACGATGTTAATGTAAGATTCGTTCAGGTCCAAAAGACTGTCAACAAAAGTATTCACTCTTCTAACCATACTTAGCGCGCATTACGTTTCGTGCTTGTTACGAAGAGGAAAAAAAAAACTCGCTAAATGCAATCGGCAGCCTCATATGCGCTGTAAAGGCAAATTAAAGAAAAACATACTTTGTATAGGAGCAGAAGGATTCGTCTATACTGCTTGGAACTCGTATCTTGCTATATAATGCTTCGTCCTATTTTAATCTCTTCAACCGTTAAAGGAGTCTGCCCAGAAATTAATAGATTCTTCCATTTTTATGCCACTCCGTTGAGCTTGACAGCTAGAAGTCTAGTATTACCTCTTTTTGCCACCTTTACTGTTAATTCGAATACATTCTTGATAGAGAAAGAGAGAGAACTTTTATTGTCAGGAAGATTGTGATAATGTTTGGTTACTTCAGCCGCTCCAGCCGGCCGGCATTTTAAGACTGTCGGCGACTTCCTGTGCTCTTGCCGTGGCCCGGGACTGAACGTCCAGGTCCGGAATGGAGAGAACAGCTTGGAAAATACTCTTCCTAGTGCACTCTTTAACTGCGGCTATATTAATTTTGTCTGCATTCGCTGTTTTCTTAATTTCTTTGCTTTAAATTTATCAGAAGAGATGCTGCTGTTTAGAGAGCAGCGAAAATGTAAAATTGGAAATGAATTATTACAAGAACTGGGATATGAATTAATTGGCACTTTGGCAGTTTGCACTGATTGAAAATTATGTCCAGTGTAGTATTTTTTCCGAGGCAGATACATAAAAGTGGTATTTTAAAACATTTTACGAGCACATAACATCCATTTCTTTCTCTAGTATATAGTTATTCAACACATCGTCGCTGCGAAGCGTTCTGTGGCCGAATGTTTTTTTTCTCCATTTTCTTTCGTGGTTGTTTATTTCATCGTCCTCTATCAGGCCTCTTCCGCTGCGATGCTTCGCTTTTGTGTCGCCTTTGGCTGATAGTGCTGTTACAAATGCCTGCTCCCAATTAATCGCTATGGCAGACTCTCCTGCGTCTGAGGACTAGCGGTGCGACGAGGCATTGAGCATCTACTTTGTGACTGACCTCGTTTTCAGCGTGAGCGTGCCCTCCTGGCAGCTGGAACGCTCCGACACTGAAGTCCTCGTCCGCTTACAGCAGCCATGAGTTTTGGCTCTTGGACTACACTTCTATCGCAGAGGTCAAGTTTTAAGGCACTTTTCAAGTTCCTAATGGACTCGGGACATAGTTCAATATTACAAATTTTCAGTATGTGCCCTGTGTAGCCTGTCAGTAATGATTTTTAAGAACACGTGAAAAAGTGATCTGCAATTCCACTCTCTTTTTTACATCTCCCTCCATTCCCCTTCTCGCCCGTGATGCTTTTCAGTTCATCTTTATTTCTCTCTAAAAGCGAAACAAGATGAGGTAGTGATAGCCTGCATTTATCCAAGCCTACCAACGTTGAATTTGTTTTGAAATGAACAGACAAGACAGATGTCATTCATAAGATGAATTTCATGTGTTGACATACGATACTGAGAATTCCAACTGCTAATGCATCCATGGGGCCCAGAAGACCATACGGTCGACGTTACTGCACGAAACGCTCGAAGGTGCACTGGTATTCTGAGTGAATTTGGTTAGTTTTTCCAACGTTCTCTAAGCGATTGAGTGCATACTTTGCAAAATATTTCAACATCAAGCCTCCGCTTCTCACCATTAATTGAAATGTCGCACTTCGGGAGCCCTTCTGCTAGATATAGCGACAATTTGCAAGCTTAGCGCGCACAATGTGGAAAGAAATAGCACAGGAGCTCACTTCTCTGTACATATCGAAACTGTGCTGTGAAAGAAAATTAGGAAATTGCTTTTTTTGGAAAGGAAATGACGCACTAAGCATCTCAAATCTCGGTAGACCCCCCACGCGAAAAACGGGAGGAGGCAGGAGGCACTAAATTACGTACTCGCCGCTGTGGTTCAGTTGTGAGGGCGATCGGCTACTCGAGTAATCCGAAGTGCCAGGGTTCGAACCCGACCACGGCGGCCGCGTTTCGTTGGACGCGAAATGGAAAGGCGCCCGTGTGTTGTGCGATGTGGCGTCGAAATTATTCCGGAACCCTCCACTACACCTCTTCTTTTGTTCTCTTGTCCCTCCTTTATTCCGTCCCTTACGGCGCGGCTTCAGTGTCCGCCGATATATGTGAGACCGATACTGCACATTTCCTTTCCCCAAAAACCCAATTTTCGTTTTTATATCTCGATGGACTAATAATAATATTAATTGGTTTTTGGGGAAAGGAAATGGCGCAGTATCTGTCTCATATATCTTTGGACACCTGAACCGCGCCGAAGGGAAGGGATAAAGGAGGGAGTGAAAGAAGCAAGGAAGAATAGGTGCCGTAGTGGAGGGCTCCGGAATAATTTCGACCACCTGGGGATCTTTAAGGTGCACTGACATCGCACAGCACACAGGCGACTTAGCGTTTTTCCTCCATAAAAACGCAGCAGCCGCGGTCGGGTTCGAACCCGGGAACTCCGGATCAGTAGTCGAGCGCCCTAACCACTGAGCCACCGTGGCGGGGCTCGATGGACTCCAAATCCGCGCCGTAGTGGAGAATAATAATAATAATGATAACTGATTTTTTTAGGGAAAGGATATGGCGCAGTATCTGTCTCGTATATCGTTGGACACCAGAACCACGCCGTAAGAGAAGGGATAAAGGAGGAAGTGAAAGAAAGAAAGGAAGTGGTGCCGTAGTGGAGAGCTCCGGAATAATTCTGACCACCTGGGGATCTTTAACGCGCACTGTCATCGCACAGCACACGGGTGCCTTAGCGTTTTTCCTCCATAAAAGCGCAGCCACCGCGGTCGGGTTCAAACCCGCGAAGTGGACAAATGAAAATAGGGTTTTGAGGAAAAGAAATGAAGCAGTAACTGTATCACATTTATCTGTCGACGCCCGAGCTGCGCCATGAAGGGAGGGGCAATAAAGGAGACATTGAAATTGAAAATAGAAAGGAAGGAAGAGGCGCCACAGTGGAGGTCTCCGGAATAATTGCGACCACCTGAGGATCTTTACCTTGCACTGACAACGCTCACTACTGTAATAAAAATAATTGGTTTTTGGTGGAAAGGAAATGGCGCAGTTTCTGTCTCATATATCGTTGGACACCTGAACCGCGCCGTAAGGAAAGGGATAAAGGAGGGAGTGAAAGAAGAGAGGAACAAAAATAGGTCCGTAGTGGAGGGCTCCGGAATAATTTCGACCACCTGGGGATCTTTAACGTGCACTGACATCGCACAGCACACGGGCGCCTTAGCGTTTTTCCTCCATAAAAACGCAGCCGCCGTTTTTATGGAGGAAAAACGCTAAGGCGCCTGTGTGCTGTGCGATGTCAGTGCACGTTAGAGATCCCCATGTGCGCCTTTTGCGTTTCGCCTCCATTGAAAAGCGGCCGCCGCGGACTGGTCCGATCTCGGTAACTCAAGATTGAATTTGAGGAAAAGAAGCGTGTCTACCGAGCCGCAGTACCCGGGCTTGAATTCAATATACCTCACCTGCCGCGGTGGCTCAGTGGTTAAGGAGTTCGACTACTGAGCCGGAGTTCCCGAGTTCTATCCCGACCACGGCGGCCAGATTTCGATGGAGGCGATACACACAAATTGGAGGGGACACTCAATGTCCGCCTTGAGGGTATGACGCGATAGCGTAATGGGTTAATTCTCATATATGCATAAGGTGCCGCAGAACCTGATGCCCCTGATGCTACGTACGGTGAAACGGACGCGCGGAGCGGCAAACCATGTAGAAGCGATGTCAGACGCTTGCAGAAACGCGCGGGACTCGAGTTAAAGTAGTAGTACATCGGCACGTCGTTCTCGACAAACCCGATGCCACGAACGCCAGCATAGCTTCCGCGCCGAACGAACTGGCAGCGAACCGCAAGCTTCGTGGTGAACGCGCCTTGGATGTGCGCTCCGTTGTTCACCGCTCACCGCGTGATCCCTGCGTCCCCGCGCCGCCCCAATGTGCCCGAACAATACGAGCGGGAGGCGCTGCCCGCGCGCTATCTGGATGGATTGACGGACGGATGGACGGATGGATGGATGGATGGATGGATGGATGGATGGATGGATGGCCGGACGGATGGAAGGACGGACGGACGGACGGATGGTTGGATGGATGGATGGATGGCAACAACTTTTATTAGATGAAAAAGAAATTTTCCAGGGTGGTCCCTACTGGTCCAGGAGTCAACGGGCTTGCGCTTCACATAAAGCCCCGTCCACCAGCCATTTATGTCCGGCGCGTTGAGCGGGTCCGTAAAGCAGCCACCAAGAAAAATGAGTGGGATTGGGGATGGGGGGATACTGCCTGTGGCGAAATGCATTCCCAAAGATAGTGGAAAGGTGTGGATCTGGGAACGCCACAGCCGTTACAATTAGGAGGAAAGGTATGGTGAAAGCATGAGAGGGTAGGGTGAAATAAAGCAGCCCGTCTGTAATTGTCGCCAGGTGGCGCTGGATATGGGCGACAAGGTGGCTAAAATCAAGACAAGAGTAAAATTTCATAAGCCATGGGTAGGTGGCTTGAGCCACCGCCCGATTTAAAGGGCTCAGCCGTATCCATCCATCCATCCATCCATCCATCAATCCATCCATCCATCCATCCATCCATCCATCCATCCATCCATCCATCCATCCATCCATCCATCAATCCATCCATCCATCCATCCATCCATCCATCCATCCATCCATCCATCCATCCATCCATCCATCCATCCATCCATCCATCCATCCATCCATCCATCCATCCGTCCATCCATCCATCCATTCAGGTACTGTGGGGTGGTGGTAATGTCATGCGGCTGAGATTGTAGAATGTGGTGATTTGATGATATATATAAAGGACCGATGGGACTTCTTGCGCAGGGTTGGGTGCCTGATCGTGCGGGGTCCGGGAGGAGATTTCACGAGCCAGCGCATGAACGCACTCATTACCGCGGATCGAGGCATACCCAGGGATACATGACATTGTAACCGTTCGGTCGAGAGAGGTGGCTGTGGCAAGAATACGGTGTGTGGCCGGCGTCGGCACGCCCTTTAGGTAGTGGCGGTATGCAGCTTGCGAATCTGCGCAAATTTCAGTTATGTTTTTGTCAATGGAGGAATGTGCCAGTGCAAGTACGATGGCGGCTCCATAGGCTTCTGCAGTTGAATTAGTTCGGATAGTGGCGGCGGCCCCCAATGTGCCGTCTTCTTAGGCCGCGACAGCCGTGAAACATCCTTCAAAATTTTCTGCCGCGTCCACGTGAAGGATATCGGAGCGGTTCCTGTGTTTTGGTGTAATAGTTCGCTCGAGCCTGCCGCCTATCATGATGGAGGCTAGAGCTCATATTGCGCGGTAGAGGCCTCTGGTATATGTGATCCTGCGTGCGCAGAGAAATCGTGTAAGGTCTAGGAGTTGTTGGGGTGGGAAGGGATGTATTCAGACGGAGCTGCCGCAGTAGGCGTTCTCCTGTTTCAGTGAGACTCAGGCGGAATAAATTGGTTGGCGTGTTGAGCCTCTATTATTTTGATCATAGTGTTGTGGGTACCAGTGGCCAGGGGACGTTTCGTGCTAACAGTCCATGGAAAACGTAGGGGCGGAGGTGACAGCATTGCGTATTAGGATGTCTGCCTGTTGTGTTGTCTATGCCAGCAGTGCCTGTTCTGATGCGCGACATGTTGGGGCCTTTGGGGCAGTGCCGTACATTGCGAGGAGGAGGAAGGAGTGGTTTTAGTGGGCGCCGCCTGATTGCGCTACGTGCGCGCCAAGCGAAGAGGAAAAGTAGGGGAAACGTAATTTGCTACTCTCTTAACTGCGACCTCTGTAATGTCCATGCTCGTAATTACTACTAAACGCCAGAGTACATGTCTCTAGAGCACCTTTCTAAGACAACACCCTATTCGCTAAACGCGCCTTTCTTCATTCCAAACCATCGAGCGTGCTCATCTCGCACTCCGGAGGCGCTGGTCCGATTCCCCAACCCTGCCATTTTCCTACTCGGTTTTATTTATTATAGCTTCTGGGATATCTCGCTCACAGCCAACGCCGCTGACGCCGACGACGACGGCTTTTCTGCGACAGGGGGCCCTTAACGATCGCGTTAAAATGTGCCCGTGTGCTGTGCGATGTTAGTGTATATAAGATCTCCAGGTGGTCGAAATTATTCCGTAGGCCTCCACTATGGCACCGCTGTCTTCCTTTCTTCTTTCAGTCCCTCCTTTAGCCCATCCCTTATGGCCAGGTATGGGTGTCCTCCGGTACATAATAATAATAATTGGTTTTGGGGGAAGGAAATGGCGCAGTATCTGTCTCATATATCGTTGGACACCTGAACCACGCCGTAAGGGAAGGCATAAAGGAGGGAGTGAAAGAAGAAAGGAAGAAGAGGTGCCGTAGTGGAGGGCTCCGGAATAATTTCGACCACCTGGGAATCCTTAACGTGCACTGGCATCGCACAGCACACGGGCGCCTTAGCGTTTTTCCTCCATAAAAACGCAGCCGCCCCGGTCGGGTTCGAACCCGAGAACTCCGGATCAGTATTCGAGCGCCCTAACCACTGAGCCACCGCGGCGGGTCCCGGGACATCTCAAAATCCAATTTCGTTATCAAGGTAAGGCGCAATTAGTCTCATTTCTCAATTCAAGCTTGATCTGTGCTAGATGGGTAGTATCAAAGTGAGAGACGGAAGAAATCGCCGTAGGGGGGGTTTGAATGGTATAGACCGCGTGTGCTTTTAAGAGCGTCAGCTCTAACTTACGTTTGTCGAGGACGCATTTTTGATTTGATTGCTTTTGAGGAAAGGAAATTGCGCAGTAACCCTTACAGTTAAAAATTTCATAGGTGGGTTTGCGAGGTACGGGCTGTGGACAGAGTGAAGGTTAGCAATTGCATCCTTATCCAGAGAATTCGACCCATTAGAACAAAAATTTGGGGGACGCTTAAGCTTCGTCTTTAAGAGCGAGACGCGACAGCGTGTTGCAGCGTTGCCAAGAGGTGCATGGAACGAACGCCATCGCCCGTTCACCGCGACGCGTGGCCCGTTGGACAATTTAAGAAAAGGGAGCCTGTCTCACATATCTCGGTGGATACCCGAACCAGGTCGTAAGGGAAGGAAAATGAAATTATAAGTGATTTTAAGTAAAGTAAATAACGCCTGTGTCACCATTCTCGCTGGACACCCGTTCCGCATCGTAAGGGAAGGAAAATCCCTTTCAGTACGGCGCGTTTCAGGTGCCCACCGAGATGCCCATTTTTCGCTCACGGCCAACGACGCCGACGACACCGGCTTTTCTGCGACACGAGCTCCTTAACGCTGTCACATTAAAAGAGGGCCTCAGGCCCTTGCAGATTGGGACAGCTCCCCGAGCAGCTACTCTCCACCGCTGCCGGAGGAAGACCCCCGGTGTCCATCGACGGCCGCGCTTTCAAACGCCGAGGTCACGTGACCAAGCTGCGGGAATCCAGACCCACCCGAGTTCCGAGGCAAGAGGAGATGAGAACAACCGTGATTCGCGACCATCGTAAACATGTAAACTCCGACAGGGCTGCGTCTCCAACTGAACATAAGCCGCGTCTGCGACGAGGCTGGCACCATGCGGCGTCGAGGGTAGGCCGGAGGGTTCGCAGCACAGTTTCCTGAGCTCGCCGGCCTACATGCAAGCAGTGTTTTGCCACGCAGCAATGGCTGGGTTCTGTTTGTGCGTGGTGGCCAGCAGCAAGTGTCTAACGACGACCTTCTTCGCCCACTGCACCCGCCTCAGTTGTGAGGCCGGGTCGCAGCTAAAGACCATCACCTCCCACCCCTCTGAGCCTGCGAGGGGCCATTGGGCCGGTGCTTCCTGATGTCGGCAGATGAACGTAATGTGTTTGAATATGGCTCTGGTGTCACAAAGAGGGAACATTCGGGGGTGTGAGTAGAAGGGAAGAAAAGCGCAAGCAGCGTTGGGGAGGGAATGGTTCGACTCCGAAGTTGTCGCCAGGTCGTCTGTTGTTTTGTCAGCGAGGTGTGTGGCAGGGGGTAAGTGCACGTTCTTCGCGGTAGTGTAGCGTATTCTCCAACAAACTAAAAGAACAGGACCCCAAGTTCGATAAGGGCACACACCTCGATAGAAGCCGAAGAAGCAGCCATCGTGCAAGCGATATCGTCTTCCAATGGCATTCTGATCCTGAGCGATTCAGAAACCGCCATTCAAAATTTTTCCCGTGGGCAGATCCATGCTGCCGCTTATAAAATTGTCACCTCTAACCCCAGCCACCTCACTATATCCAAATAGTCTGAGTACCAGCCCATTCCACTGCTCGAGCATGCAACTGAGCGGCGCCTACTGAAGAGACAGGCAGCGAGAGAGACCAGCTGATCACATGTCACAACATCATGAAGGGCTCCGGAATAATTTCGACCACCTGTGGATCTTTAACGTGCCCTGGCATCACACAGCACACGAAAAAATGGCTGGTTTTTGAGGCAAGGAAATGACCCGCCACGGTGGTTCAGTGGTTAGGCTGCTCGGCTACTGATCCGGAGTTCCCGGGTTCGAACCCGACCGCGGCTGCTGCTTTTTATGGAGGCAAAACGCTAAGGCGCCCAAGTGCTGTGTGATGTCAGTGCACTGTAAAGATCCCCAGGTGGTCGCAATTATTCCGGAGCCCTTCACTATGGCACCTGTCTCTTCCATTTTTCTTTCACTCCCTCTTTTATCCCTTCCCTCACGGCGCGGTTCATCAGGTGTCCAACGATAAATGAGACAGATACTGCGCCATTTCCGTACCCCAAAAAGCAATTATTATTATTATTATTATGAGGCAAAGAAATGGTGCTGTAGTTGTCTCACATACCGCTGTGAACACCCTAACCGCGCCATAAGAGAATTTGATCGAAAAACTTTTACTCCATCAGAAAAGACGTTTCTCCCCGTTCCCGGCATGAAGGCCTGGAAGACGGGGAGTTGTGTGTCCGCGGTTAGAGGCTGGCTGGCAGTCTTTGACTGGTAGCGGCCTCTTCCGCCAGAGATATGGCGTTGCGCTGGAGCTCAGGGTCCAGGATTCTTAGCAGGGTCTCCCAGTCCTCTTTACTATCAATATTTCTGCCCGCCCAGGGAGAAATTTGGGCACTCACAAATTATGTGGCCGAGGGTCCGTCTCGTCCCACACTGTATGTATCGATCATGCTACCTCAGCTGTGGGTTCATGTGGTAACCCCACAGCGGGTCCATAAATTTATTGTTTTGTAGCCTCGTCCATGCGACAGCTTAAGTATTGTTTCATTTTGTGTCTCGTAGAGGCAACAGCTAGTCTACGTCCCAAATGGTAATGGTTAAGAATTTCCCCATAATTTTGCAGGCGCTTCTCATTCCCGCGGTGCTCGCGGGGCTCGACGGCTACCTGGAAACAGAGAACTCGGGCTATCTTGTGAGCCGCTTGTTTACCGGGGACGGCGGCATGCGCGGGTGTGAACATTAAAAGAATTTTCCTATCCAGCGGTTGTTGATTAATGATCTTGGCCTCTCACGGTGAGATCCTGCCCCTTCCAAAATTTTGAATGGCAGTTTTACTGCGGTTTACTGCGAATTTTGCTTTTGTTCCTACGCAGGCAAGCGCTATAGCAACTTCCTCCGCAGTCTCTATGTTGCGCCCCCGAATGGCTCCCGCGGAGACTGCAGTTGACGACGGAAGCTGCATCCGCTCCCGTCCAGTCACCCACAGCATCAACATCAGCATAAGCTACGTTGGCTTTCTCCGTATTACCGAACGTCGGCTCTAGAACCTGGGCTCTCTTGGCCTTGCGTTCTACGTTGAACTCCGGAGGATATTTTTCGGAAAGGCGGGACTACCAATGCGTTCCTTCATTCCCTGTCGATTTTAACTTCCATTTCGATCCCACTTTTGGTACTTATTCCAACTTTTGCTAGGATACACTGCCTGTTTCCATTGTACTGAATCACTCAATTTGAGAGGCGTGCACCGCTTCCGCTAGTTCTTTCCATGTGGAATGCACCCTTAAGCCAAGGAGTCGCTCCACCGAGGTACCCATGGGTAGCTCTAGTGCCTTTTTAATACATCTCCTAATGAGGGCATCTATTTTCCCTGTCTCTTCGGCTTTTATATCTAAGTAGGGCGTCGCTGAGAACACCCAACGTTCCCCTCTCCAGGACTATGGTGGGACTTCGAATGAGGCTCTAGACAACCGCATCACAGAGGCGGTGATACGAACAAGAATTGCCACACTAAAGACAAAAGCGGCTCCGGGCCTTGACGTAGTCGCGAGTAAGATGTTAAGGAATTTGAACGATGAATCAATTCGACTCTTAACCGCTTATATCGGAGAAGTTTGGAACAAAGGGAAGCCGCCTGAGCAATGAGAGACAGTCAACACTGTATTCAAACCGAAGCCGGGCACACCGCCGCAGCTAGACAACCAAAGGCCAAGTTCCTTTAGGTCATGCGTAGGGAAATTGATGGAGCACGTCGTGCAAACAAGGCTGACGGACACCATGGAGCAATAGAACCTGTGGCCGCAGGAGATGGTCGGTTGCCGGCCACACTTTTGCACGCAGGACGTGATGCTTCGACTTTAACACGACATCATTAACTTGCGCTCCAAAGACGCGAAAGTAATTTCGGGCCTAGACCTCATCAAAGCGATTGACAATGTCAAACATGAGGCGACCCTTAACGGGCTGAAAGAGCTGGGAGTGGACAAGAGAACTCAGGAATAGATCAAGGACTTTCTATTGGGCAGGAAAGCCAGTATGAAATTCCAAAGCTTAGAATCACGCCCGATTGATCTGAGAAGCAGAAGCAGGTCGCAAGGCTCTGTCTTGTGGCATCTTCTCTTCAGCGTGGCATTGAGACGCCTTCCAGGCAGATTAAATGACCCAGAGGGGATAAATTCTAGCATGTATGCGCAAGATATTGTTTCGAGCAATCTGAAGGCGAACCTCCGGAGACGAAACGTAAAAACTGTGGCGATCCCTGAGAGGTCCGAGCGCGCGAGCGGGACAGCAACATCTTTCTCCACGGATGCAGGCGCTTTTTCTTCTTCTTCCACAGTGGCACGTATCACTGCCCCCTCTTCTGAAGCACAGCCACATGCAGCTAGGAGCGAAATATCAGCAAAATACAGCTGCAGTGAACCGCTGTTCAGTCAGAAAGTCTGTCGTGGTAAGGATTCATGCGAACAATGTGCACGACCTCAGTACGCTGCGACTGGCGCGATGAGCAACCCGCTTGGACGGGAGTAACTGCATGCGTCACATCAATGATGCGGCGCACTGCTTCGTAAGGGCCGAAGTATCTGCGCAGCAACTTTTCAGAAAGGCTGAGGCGATGATCAGGTCTCCACACCTACACCAAGTCGCCAGGCGCGTAACTGACGAAGCGGCGTCTGAGGTTGTACCTAGCGGCGTCAGTCTCCTGTTTGCGGTTCATTCGCAGGCGTGCCAATTGCCGCGCTTCCTCAGCACGCTGAACGAAGGTGTCTGCGTCGAGGTCAGCGTCACAGACCCAGTAGGGGTCAACGGGCAACATAGCATCCAACGGAGTGGTCACTTGCCGACCGAAGACAAGCTGAAAGGGGGTCAGTCGGGTTGTCTCCTGCAGGGCGGTGTTGTAGGCAAACGTTATGTACGGAAGAATGGTATCCCGAGTTCGATGGTCGACGTCAACATACATAGGAAGCATGTCGCTTAGTGCGGCAGTTGAGTCGCTCTACCAATCCGTTTGTCTGTGGGTGATAGGCCGTAGCACGTCGATGGCTGGTGTGCGTCAGAGTCATCACGGACTGGGTTAAGCGGGCAGTGAAGGCAGTTCCCCGGTCAGTAACAACAACTCCGGGGGCTCCATGAGGCCGGATAATGTTGTACACCAAGAACTGCGCCACTTCATCAGCAGTACCTTTGACAAGAGACGTGGTCTCAGCGTACCGTGTCAGGTAGTCGGTGGCAACGACGATCCAACGCTTTCCAGAAGAAGACTTCGGAAAAGGGCCAAGGAGGTCCATGCCCACTTGGTGAAAAGGGGTCTTCGGTTGTTCGACGGGGTGAAGAAATCCGGCTGGTTTCAACGGAGGAGACTTACGACGTTGGCAGTCGCGGCATGTTTTTACGTAGGCCCGCACTGGTGGGAGTAACCTGGGCCAATAATACCTCTGCTTAATGCGCGCGAGTGCACGGCTTACTCCGAGAAGGCCGGAGAAGGGTGCATCATGACAGGCACTCAAAATCTCAGGCCGCAGCTGTAATGGTACGACAAGCAGGAACGCTTCTCTGTTGCTGGAAAACGCGCTTGTAGAGAACACCAGATTGTAAAGTGAAGGTGTGGAGCCCGTGACGAAAACCATGCGGGATGCGAGCGTCGATGCCTTCAGGGTAATCGATGAGCGGCGCGAACTCCGAGTCCGCCCGCTGAAGCTGTGCCATTTGGGTGGTACTAATAGCGCCCAGGAAAAGAAAATCATCGGCGGGTTCCTCGGGACCGATTGTGATAGGCGCACGCGACAAAAAATCCGCATCCTGATGGTTACGGCCTCACTTATAGACGACTGTTAAGTCGTATTCTTGCAAGCGTAAGGTCCAGGTAGCCAAGCGTCCTGAGGGGCCTCTGAGGCTCGCCAGCCAGCATAAGGAGTGGTGGTCGCTTAACACACGGAAGCGTCGCCCGTAGAGGTACGGCCGGAAATTGCTGATGGCCCATATCACTGCAAGGCACTCTTTCTCCGTTGTAGAATAATTGGTCTCGGCACGCGTAAGTGTTTGGCTGGCATAACTGATGACCCGTTCTGCATCGTCTTGCCACTGGATAAGTACCGCACCAAGGCCGACATTGCTGGCATCAGTGTGGATGTCCGTGGCAGCGTGTTTATCGAAATGGGTGAGTATCGGAGTACGTTGTAGATGGTTGCGAAGCTTGACAAATGTAGCCTCTTGGTCGCTTCCGCACACGAAGGGCGTGTCCTCTCGAGTCAGTGAGCTTAACGGTTCGGTGATTCGCGAGAAATGTTGAACAAAGCGCCGATAATACGAGCCCAGACCCAAAAACCGGCGAACGGCATTCTTGTCACAGGCGTGGAAAACCTGAGACGGCAGCGGTCTTGTCAGGGTCCGGGCGAATACCTTGTGCTCTGACAACGTGACCAAGAACGCGAAGTGCTTCAAAGCCAAAATTGCATTTCTCGGCTTTGATGGTGAGTTGTGCGCATCTGAGTGTTTGTAGCACAATGCGCAACCGCTCCAAGTGTTGGTCAAACGTGGTCCAAAATATAACGACATCATGCAGGTACACCAGGCAGGACTGCCAGTTCAAGCCGGAGAGAACGGTGTCCATCGTGCGTTGGAACGTGTCTGGTGCTGAGCACAGACCAAATGGGAGCACCTTAAATTCATAGAGGCCATCGGGCGTCACGAAAGCTGTCTTCTCCTGGTCTCTTTCGTCCACTTAGATCTGCCAGTACCCACTTTTAAGATCTAAGGACGAGAAGTATCGGGCGTACCGCAATCGGTCGAGCACGTCGTCTATTCTGGGAAGTGGGTAAACGTCCTTTTTGGTCACGTTATTAAGTTTTCGATAGTCGACAGAAACGCAGAGTGTTGTTCTTTTTTTCACAAGAACCACAGGCGATGCCCATGGGCTAGTGGCCGGCGAATAACATCGTCCGCAAGCATTTGGGCAACTTGATATTGAATGGCTTCTCGCACCATCGGCGAAACACGGTAGGGGCGCTGGCACACGGGTCGCGTAGTCGCATCAGTGATGATACGGTGCTTGGCGAGTGGAGTGTGGCCGACCTTCGAACACGCAGCGAAACAGTCCGCAAAGTCTGCCAAGAGGTCAGACAGAAGATCCTTCTGAACATATAGCAAGGCCGGATTTATTTTGACTGACTGAAGAGCGTGGTGTGGCACAGCATTCTCTGGAGTGGGTCCTCCCACGGTGCACAAACCTGGGACCTCAGCAACGTCGTGAAGGAAGGCAATACTCGTGCCTCTGACGAGGTGCTGGTATTCGTAGGAAAAGTTGGTCAGGGGGACGTTGGTACGGCTGTCACGTAGTTGGACGAGGCCTCGGGCAACAACAAGGCCCCGTTCAAGCAGCAGTGGAGTATGGCCATCTGCCAGGCCCTCGTAATCGTTGAATAGGTCGTTCCGCACGAGCACCAGGAAACGGCACCGTGGCGGCACCGTGACGTCATTCTGGACAATGCGCAAAATGTTGCTGCAAGGACCCCGGGGAGTCAAAGCGGGCCACGGCCTGTTTGGTCGAGAACGTGACACGTGCGTCCGTAAAGTCAATCACAACACCGTTCGCCTGCAGAAAGTCGATCCCCAGAGTCAAGTCTCTGGAACACTCAGAAAGCACGACAAATTCACCAACATACGTGTATCCACAAATTCCAACCCTAACCGTGCACTTGCCAACAGGGGAAATTAAGTGGCCACCAGCGGTGCGCATGGGGGTCCCCGTCCACGGTCTCAGAACCTTTTTAAGGTCTCCAGCAAATGCACGGCTCATAAGGCACGGACGTACGATAGCGGAGAGGCGAAGACGAACAGGACTCGCGCCTTCCAGAGTAAACACAGTTCTCGCGCCCAGAGGTGCTCCGCAATCTCAGGTGGTCGTTCACCGTTCTGAGGACAAGGTGCGTAAGGATGGAAACCACGAAGACCCACTTGGCGGTACGGACAGGCTCGGTATATATGACCGGGTTCCCCACAGTGGTAGCACAGAGGCCCACGGTTCAGTGTACACCACAAATCTGTCTTCCGAGGACGTGGCTGAGCTTTAGCAAAGGAAGTTGCATAATATGGGGTGGTGCTGCTGACAGCAGACGTCGAGAGAACAGGGGAGCCAGGTGCGGTTGTGTGACATGTGCCAATGCTGCTCATGGCAGTTGTCGGAGTATCGGGACCGTGGCCAGCCGAGCGACGTACAACGGATTCATATGTAGGTCGGGCATCGAATTGGGGCGGCGCTTCGGGAACAGGAGGCGCCTGCGCAACCTGCCGCACTTCGTCCCTGATGATTTCTGTCAGCGCTGCCAGGGGCCTGGCGCAACCTGGGGCAGACGGAACCGTTGGAGTTCCTCCCGCACTACTGACCGCATCAGTTCGCGCAGTGTGTCTGTACTGCCGCCTAGGCCCGACGAAAAGGTTTCGGGCACAATGCTGTTGATGTCCCGATTGTATTGGCGGGCGCGTTGTTAGAGCGTCGTCTCCATAGTGGTCGCCTCGGTGAAAAATTCCGCTACAGTGCGGGGTGGGCTGCGTACGAGGCCTGCGAAGAGCTCCTGCTTAACCCCTCGCATCAGATGGCGAAGCTTCTCCTGAGTCATGTTGGTATCGGCATGCTTGAACCGACGGGCCATGTTCTCGATGTACATGCGCACACTTTCATTTGTGCGCTGGTTTCGGGAGTGCAGAGCAGCTGCAGCCTTCTCCCGGCTGTCGGCGTTGGGGAATGTAGCCAGGAGATTGCGGGAGCGCAACACAGAGACTGCGGGGGAAGTTGCTATAGCGCTCGCCTGCGTAGGAACGAAAGCAAAATTCGCAGTAAGAGAGAGTAAAACTGCAATTCAAGCAATTGGAAGAGGCAGGATTTCACCGGAACCAGCCAAGATCTTTAGCTAACAACAGCTGGATAGAAAAATTCATTTAATTTGGACATGCGGACAGGCGGCTCACGAGCTAGCCTGAGTTCATTATTTCCGGGTAGCCGTAGAGGCCCGAGCACTGGGGAAAAGAGGAGCGCCTGCAAAATTATTGGGAGATTGTTGACCATTACAATTTGGGACATAGGCTGGTACCCCCTCCAGACCCAGAATTAAATAATGGAGAAGCTGTCGCGTGGAGGCGGCTACAGACTAGCACATTTATGAACCCAGTATGGGCATACCGCTTGCACCCGGAGCTGAGGTCTCGTGATCGATGCGCACAGTGTGGCGTGAGAGGGACCCTCGACCACGTAATTTGGGAGTTCCAAAAATTCTCCTGGAGCCGGCAAAAATATCCATAGTAGGGAAGCCTGGGAGATCTTGCTAAGAAACCCAGACTGATGTCCAGCGCACCACCATCCATCTGGCTGAAGAGGCCGCTACGAGTCAAAGACTGCCAGCCAGCCTCTAACCGAGGATGCGCAACTCCACGTCTCCCGGGCTTCCGTGCCGGGGACGGGCAGAAACGTCTTTCCTGATTGAAATAAAAGTAGTTCAATCAATCAACGTGAGGAGGATGGCAACTGCGAAGCGGCGGTGACCACGCGCGGCGGAGCGGTGAACAAGTGTGGCTCAGTGTAACTAGTTGCCATAGTTACGGCGCATGCGCAGTAGTGACTACCGTCCTTTCCCTAAATGCGCAGCTGACTAACCTAGTGTAGTTTTCGCTGCAAAACATTTTGGTTTCGCATTACATCTTCCTGTCGCCTCTTAGATCTATTGTTTCATACTGACGTGTTTCAGCTTCGAAATTTAAAGTTGTAGCCAACATTCTACAAAACAGTGCTGAATGAGGTAGCCATTCTCTTTAAACGGACAGGCAGCAAAACAATATTATATAATTTGCTGTTGAAATGAATTTTTTTTGCTGTTTCTCGAAATGTTGATGAATTTTCGGAGCCAGGGAAGCAATTTTTCGCGAGAACATATGATTTATTAGGTTCACAGATGTCGATTTAGATTCGTAATGTCTTTAATAAAAAGGTCGTGTTGCCACTGTTTTGAAGTGACGGCATTCTAGCCTAGCTTCTGAGATACAAAACGATTATTTCGTGTCGACGGCTGCATTTGTTCTAGCTTATGAAAGGTACGTTTTCAATGACAGTTCTCTCATTGTGCTTAGAACTGGGCACGATTTACGTGCAGCCAACGTCCTCAGTGTTCCTATGAAATTATATGTGTGCAATGAATGCGGCTAGATATTCTAAGTTTCTAGTGTTTTTCTTCGTAGCAATAAATTGACATCAAACTGTTAGGAAAACTGATGCGCGTACTTGTTTTTCAAGAGATATGTCCGGCCAACAAACATTCATAATATTGATGTGCTGTCCGCGCCTACAGCCTGCCACTTTGCGTGCGCTTTCGGTAATATGCAGAAGTACGCAAAAGCGTTGCTTGAAATATGCCTGTGTAGGCATCCGGAATGAAGAATAGCAAAAAATAAAAGTTTTAACGTTCGTTATCTATCCGCCTTTACGCGAGGTTTTTATCACTCTACAGACAAAATATAGTACTTATCTGGCTACACAGATCATAAATTAAGGCGTACTAACCATGCTAATGAATTAATTGCTCAAGTACAAAAGACCGACAACAAAAGCGTCCACCCTTGTAATCGCGTTTACAGCGTCAAGAGCCATACTTTGCACGCATTATTTTTTGTGCTGCTTCTAACGAAGAGTAAGAAAAAACTCGTTATACACAATCGGTAGTCTCCTCTGCGCTGTAAAGGCAAAATAAAAAAATCGTACCTTGTTCAACAGCAGAAGAATGCTCATAGTCGTCCGTCTGGACTGCTTGTCACTGGTATCTTGCTAGGGAATGCTCGTCCTATTTTAGTTTTTTGAACCGTGAAAGGATGTTTCTACTTTTAACAACTTCCTCCATTTTTATGCTTCTCCGAAGAGCTTGACAGCAACAAGTCTAGTATCATCTCTTTTGCCATATTTATTGTTGTATTATACAATCGTGACAAATTCTGCCGTAAGCTAAATAGTTTCAATAGAGTACGGTAACAAATCAGCATGACAATTACTGTTTCTAGTGCACACTCTAACTGCTGCCATCATGATTTTGTCTTCATTCGCTGTTTCCTTTATTTCTATTCTTTAATTTTTTTACAAGAGATGTTGCTGTGCAGGGAGCCGGAAAAATGTAAAACAGGAACTGAAATATTACTAGAATTTGAATATAGATTTCTTGGCACTTTGGCAGTATACATTGATTGCAAAATATTTTTCCAATGTCCAATGTAGTAATTTTTCCGTGCCAGATACCGAGAAACTGGTATTTTAAAACACTTTATTAGCAGCTAGCATCTCTTTCTTTCACTAGTAGAGTTATACTACACTTTGTTGCAGTGAAGCGTTCTTTGGCCGGTTGTTTTTTTCTTTACTTTCTTCGCGCTTGTTTTTTATCTCATCGTCGTGTAAGCACAATCTACAGAACCTAAAGGGGGAAGTTTTATGCTTCCGTCATACTTCTGTACGCAGTACTTAAGAAATATACAAAGCTGACAAACGCTGAAGATGGATGCTCGGTAGTCCACACGTCTTTAAATGTGCCGCAGAGGAATATCTGCACTACTATGTAGGATAAATTTGGGCGCATTTTTTGCGAATTCCAAAGTTTTCGCGTATGTTTTTCTGCGCTGACAAGAAAATGCAAAAAAAAATTAATGCATGGGAATATACGTGGAAGGCGGATTACAAACTTACCGGAGGACATTGGTTAAAGCGGCCAGTAGGGCACCCTTGCCATCATCTAAAGTGGTTTTGTTGTAAGAGGCCAAGAGAAAGAACGCTTAACTTTTTGTTCACATCTGTCGATCCTTTTTTTGAGACTTGGATGGCACAGAGCTCAGGTTAAGAAAAATTCTGCTCCACGGTAAGTGGAGCTGTCAGGCTAATCGAAGCCCTATGAGGAGCGTAACTAACCAGCAAGTGGAGAATAAATTTGGACAAGTAATAGCCGGAACTCTGTGGTAAACCAAAGAAGGAAAGTATACCGCTCAGTGCTTTTGATCGCATGCATTTCATTTCCTACCTAATGTGCACAGAATAACCACTGTACCAGCTGGAATTGCCTGTTTCGTTAATTACTGTGGTGCATAAGGCGCGTTAAAAGCGGTATTTTTATATTCTGTCTTTTGGTTCTAAATCGCAGAAATCACTTCCTAGACAGGTAGCCTATAACAAGATCAAGAAGCGCAATGTAAAAGCTCAGGCAACAGCGTAGCGCTTTCCGCAAGGCAGAGCAGATAATGAAGGCAATTTCAGAGTTTTGCTCGTAACTACATCGCCTAGGGATGAATATATGTGGCTCTCTGGGTTATTTGTTTAGTCACGCGCACTCATGACAACCAGTTCGCTTATTTTTGCTCGATTTTACGGGGCCATAACGCATCTTGACAATATTCACTGAGCTCAGGAAGTCCCATATAATTCCGCAGGTTCCAACTCGTTCCGTCTTTTAATACTGGCAAAAAGAAGACTGCAATTTTTCGTGCTCTTCATCGAGAGGAAAAAAATATGCCAACCGACAAACACCTGAGAACAAAAAGATTAACTTTCTTCTCCCCAAACCCTTACGTGCCTGTCCCAAATTCAACGCTGGTCTTTGGTTTCACGCCTCCTTTTTGGTTTTTATGAGTATGCAGTACGAGCTTGTCCAAGAACTTAATCTTGTAAATCCAACACATTATGGCAACACCGACGACAATATCCTAGTATTTTGTCCCCGTGATAAACATATTAAAATAGGTTTGCTTGAAATCTTAATCCTTTAGCTGTACTCACAGCGTTTCTTTTTTTGTTGTTCGCCTCTATTAACTTTTCCTTTGCGATGCACGTGACGTTGTTTGAAAAAAACAGCCGACCTGCTCACTCTTGAAAACTCTATAATACAAGACAGCACCCACCTCAATGCCCTGATATGTTAGTCGAGCGTTGTGCGCATCACGATATATATGCTGCAATGACCATCCCCAAAGTCCTACCCACAACGCTCCTCTATGGTTGTTTCTCTCCATGTCCTTTACCTTTGCGATGGATGCGAACAAACTGTAACATATATTCTAGCAGCCCACTCTTGTAATCTTCCCATTATAAGGAAGCACCCAGTTCAGCGCCCGCGTATATCATGGCAGCATGATTAGCCCATGACAATAGACTTTCTTGAAATGCGAAAGCTTGCTGAACGCCCACAAAACTTGTCTATGGTCTTTCTCTGTGTGGTTTTGTTCTAAGATACATGTGACCATGCTGTCCCAAATAGCCTATTAGGAGTGTGGAGAGCTGGCTGAGTTCGTACACATTTGGAAGAACACAAAGAGCGGAAATGATGCAGAGACAGTAATTACACAAGACGACGGTGGAGTATCAACCTAATTTTTAGTGAAGGTCGCATGCAGGGTGTTTCACCTAACTGTAACCCAAAATAAAAAAAAACAGGAATCCACAGCTTGGTGGAACAAACTGCACATCCTTTGTGTCAGTGGCGTCAGTTAATTAGCTAAGATTGTTATGCCAAATTTTAATGATCACTTTATTGGTCAAGAGCATTCCGTTAAGTACTAGAGGAGGTTAAGGAACAAAAAATCTACTTTTTTCTACCAACGTATCTGCTTAGTGGCTTTTTTTCGAGGATATATGAAAACCCGCGAAATATGTAAATCATTACGTAGCACTGCCAAGCATCTTTTGAAGAACGAAAGCGTGTGCATTCACAGTACGGACGTGAGCGGCCGAAACCGCAGTAAGCGTAGTCTCGGAAGTATGCCAGCATGTCAAGCCGCAATATGAAAAGCGCGCGCCGTAATCAGAGATAAACGATGAGCAGGCCACTGAGAATCAATTTAGGCGCAGCGTTTATTGAACCATGACACACAAAAAAAACAAAAAGTGGAGGAAAAGCAGTGACGTCATGTAGTTCAAGGTATCCTCTATTTTCTTTGTTTTATTATGCACTCCACCAAAGTAAGCGGCAGCTGTTTACTTGGCCACTGTGAGCACGTTTCCTTCCTTCGGAATGCGATTGGGAGCGCTGCAATACGGCAGCGAATGAACGCAGTCATGTTGTACCTTTTCGTTTTAGCAGGCTATCTTTAAATGCAGAGAAAAAGCACCATGTAACAGGTACGTCAGCAGGATGAATTAGATTGCTCGTTTCTTATGCACCTTTAGGAATGCAATATACGAATTCAGCCGTGAAGTGAATAAGAAACGTTTTGCGACATTCATCTTAGCTAGTTCGCTATTAGGGCGAAATGTAAAAAAAATTACCTGATGAGCGCCACATGACGACAGGCAATGTGTCGTTGGTTGCACCCAGATCTGGTTTCCCGCTTTCTTCAATCCTTGGTTCAAGTTACGTGAAACGTCCCATAAATACCCTTCAGCAATGAAAGTCTCACATGCGCACACGCGATAATTTCTTCAAAGAAGCAGAAAAATAACAACAAAGGAAATGCGCCAGACCCACCGCGATTTCGATAATTATATAATGAGCGCTCTTAAGGGCTTGAAAATCTAATTTTCTTAACAAAGAAAGAGATTTTTTATTTGAGATCGACTTGATATTTTAAAGCTTTTTAGAGCCCTCAATGATACTTACTGAAAATGCCTTGTGACGGACATTTTTCTTCTTGCCTTTTTGATGAAAATTATCACGTGTGCGCGTGTCAGATATTAATCGCTGAAGAGTTTATATGCTGCCATTATTGAGACAGAATTGTTGATACTCCAGCGTCTTGCTTTATGTCATTGGTGGGTCTCCGTCGTTTCGGCTAGCTTTATCTTCCGAAAAGCTTATCAGACCCCTCTTGTATATCCTATCCAAAGGGAAGGGCAAATCAAGACGAAACAAGGTACATTACTGCACCCCACAAAGGTAAGTGAAGTTTTTCGCTATCGACGGCTGTGCAAGTACTGGGGAAATTCATTGAAGCCAGACCTTATGACAACCCAGAGGTGGGAACGACAATATTTTGAGAAGCTGGGCAACTTCGTTTGCAATAAAGCTACAGCGGTGGTACCTGGAGGGATGCACAGCCAAACCGAAGATACTTTGCTTATCCTCACCAACCTTTCACTTGGAGTGCATTGTGGGCCAAGGCAGGCCCAATGTGTTGGAAAATATCCTTCATTCTGGCACATTATTTTTTTTATTGCTGCAGGCCTCAAAGCCCAGCGGCGCTTTACATAAATCCAGGTGCAATTTCGGAAATAGGGGTTTTGGCAGTAGTCAGTGTATATAAGGGTAGAATAACATTAACTAGTGTTTGAAAACAGTTCAAAGCTGAAAGCGTTATTTTCAGTCACTAGACCCTCATGTTCTCCCCGGAGGAGTTGCTTTTGCTGACCTTGCTCACTGTTGGATTCCACCGTTTATGCTCCTAGACAAGACCGACGTTATCATTGCCCCTAATTTCCTGCTTTGGCCCCCGCTGTCGAAAGACGCTTTCCAGGATGACCGCCAGAGAACTGCGCCTCGAGTACCCCCAATGATCACAATCTTTTGGTTTCCAATAGCAGAATTTTCGACTGTACTATCGATCCTCTGTGCCAAACAACTGTTCTGACATAAACGAGTGACACCAGCGATGTCAGTCGTTGTCACTCTACTGTGTGTCGGGCATCTTTTTCTGGGCATCAAGTCATCCTGAGGCAAGAAGACAAGTTTAAGGACTGATTATAATATTGAGCCTCCAAACATTCATTGTGGATCGGCTGTCATGCTCATGAAAAAGGCAGAGAAAAGCTGGCGGTTTCGCTTTGACCATCGGTATCCCAACAAGCTAACCAAGACAGACTATTAACCTCCTAGGGGAACAGACGATGAGCTCAAACCTTCGTTCTGTATGATCTTGCCGGCGGTGTGAACTCGTGCGTCGCCATTCCGAATAAAGTACTGTTGGATTTCGCAGCTGGGCGTTTAGTGGAGGGAGCGCTCGCGCTAGGGACGCCAGCAATAAATCATATCGTCACCACGTCTCATGTACTCCTGTATTCTTACGATGGCCGTAACGTAACATTTCGTGGAAGATTGTTGCCTATCATCATCAATCTTGCCCCATATCTTCGCATTCTGTAGTCTTCTGAGGTGTTCGGTGGAGTATTCATGATCCGCCCCTCCCACCCACTTTCAAAAGCCTGTCCTATTCAACGTTACCTTGGCACTCTTGCTCGCACTGTCCAAAGCCTAAACCAGCAGACACGATGTCGCAACGACTGCAACCACACAAAGCCGAGACAGCCACACCCGACTTGAGAATCTTCACATCGCTCACAGATGAGAGGTCTGCATCCCTGATCGGGCGTTCGATGTGACCTTGACCTTTGGCCGTTGCTTTGCTGCTACTGGTGGCCATGAAGAATACGTGGGCAAGCCTTGACTAGCTCATTTCCTCCATCATGAAGACAAGCCCATTATTTTATTTCTTGTTCTCTTCAACTTTCACGTTGCCAGTACCGTCATGTCCCACGTTGCATTGTTCCTGCCATGCTCTCTACTCCGCCATCGCGGGCCGCAGCTCGTCTCCCGGACTACAAGGGAACGAAGCAGGTATTGGCCTATCGCTTGACTCTCGCTATCGGGCTGAAGCTGTTATATCACGCTATCGCTCTCTATCATAGCCTATATTCTCGGCTTTCTGTCTCTTAATAAACATAAATGTGTTTTCTATGATGAGGTGAAGGACAGATATCTGCCGAGGCAAGTGAAAGCTATTCGCAATTCCGCAGCCTAAGCCGTACATTGTAGACCAGGCTTTACAGGTTAAGTAGGTATATTCTGTGCACCGCCTAACGACCCTTATCCTCACCCAAGACCTGGCTCTTGCCTTTTGATGCAACGGTGCTCTCCTGGGATTGAGCGAAGCAACGGCGACAGCTGTCTTTTGACCTTTGGGAGAGACTTTATGACGACGCCTATCGTTTTTTTCTCACCCATGCGCTTCGTATTTTGGCGCAGAAAGAGTGCAGTGTTTTCTATACGTACCGACAGAGTGTCATGAGGCTGTTCTGTTTCCATCTCTCGAACGAGAACTGAGGGGCAATGCGGATAATATGCGGGTTCGTTGGCACTTGACGGTGCGGAAATGAAAGCGCATGGTTCCGCACTGCCTGTTCAGGCCTCGCCCCGCTCGTCTAATTTCCGGCACGCTACGCAGGGCCCCAATTTCCGATTGCTTTCGGTTCGGCCTTGCTTCGACCTAGTTTTGGTGTGTTTTCTCGCGAGTGAACGGGAGTGCTTTAACAAAAAAACTGGCGCAAGGAAGACTGCAGGAAAGTTAGGAGAAAAACCAGAAGTCTGCCGCAAAAAACTTGCGCTGCCTGTTACGGCAGTGTTGTTAGATATCCAGAAACAGGTGACACACAAATGACATGAGTGAAGACGGCAGTCCTAAGCGCATCTTGCTGTTTAAATTGCTATATCGATCACAAGGGGGGATGTAGTTCCGAAACCGCGTGCAATCACGCACGAAGCAACTGGGACCCAAACGGGTTGTTCGGGGAATTGTCTTCGGCGCTGCTGTTCTCCTGACGCCTCTTGATTTTAGCTGTGTGCATTCTCTTAGTGTACTTTCGTCATGCGCCGTAGGATCCTGAAACAAAAACATAGTGTCCTTGAAGTAAAAAAAAAAGATTACCTCGAACTGGCTGAATAAGTGATAAAACAAAAACAACAAAGGAGAAAGAACACGATTCCTATGTGCTTGCATTGCGGTCTTTTGTAAGCAGATATGGAGAGAAAACAAAAATTAATCGTGGTGAGTGTCGGTTGAGCGAAACTTTACGTATTCGAGACAGCGACTGCTTGCTTTTTGGCATGTTATTGATTTAAATGGTCTTAAAAAGTGCCGCACGAAGCTCAGCGTGCCATTGGTGTCACACGCGACCAAAGAACAGCAGTGAAGACTCCCAGAGCGCGTTTCTTGCGGCACTAGAAGTGCACTGGGCTATCCGAATGACCAGAAGAAGACATGGCTCGTTTAAAACAGGAAGAACCGAATTCTTGCATTTTCACGACTTGCAGTCGCCTAATAATCAATAATAGGCACGGTGTGTTTAAAGATTTAAAGAGTACATTATTAAGAGTATATTTATTGCTTCAAAGAAAATTTACCACAAAAACTTGATGGCAGTTCAGCCGCGCGGTGGACGAAAACATACTAAAGCGGGACAGTCAGCATCGTTGCACTGGAAAGTTGCCTCCGAAAAAAAGCAAAGCTAAACGTTGAATTTTATGTTTCTTTAACCTATTAGTACGATAAGCCTGTTACTACGGCATACAGTTAAAATATGACAGCAAAACTGCCAGAAAGACCATGTTTTTATGAACATTTCGCGAATGGATCTCATGGTGCCTAAACAAAAATGGAGTTCTCAATTACGATACTTCTTAGAAGACTGTCTTAACATTCATACCGCAGAGATCCCAAAGAAAGGCCTAAGATAGGTAGGTAGGTAAACTCTTTTATTGCGCCCAAAAACAGGGGACCAGTCAAAGGCAAACCCCTTTTGCTGGGCACCCGATACCCATATTGCTGACATCATGCGTGGTCAAACTCTTCGAGCATGTCATCCGTAGCAGTCTCCAGCCATATCGAGATTCCACTGACATCTTTTCTCAAAGCACGTTAGGCTACAGATCCCTCTTGTGCACTCACGATATTCTGTTGCAGCTCAAAGACGATTTCTTAAATCATGTATCTTAGCAAGAAACCAAGGCATTATTGCCTCTAGATCTGAAATACGCATTTTACAATGGCAGCCTCCAAACAGAACTAGAAAATCGCGCACGAATTACCTGTAGCTACAGTCGTTCGTACCTTAGAGATCGTACAGCCACAGTATGAACTGGCATCTCCACCCCCAAGAGAGGGCGCTACCGGGGGCTTTGTGGGCCAGAACATGTTTCGAAATGAGATATGCAAGACACCCTCCAGCAAGCGACCGATATAGTGCACAGATATACGTGTGCAAGTGGCTGAAAGTGCTCTGCAGTAAACTCAGAGCTAATAATATTCAAGTACAAACAACGAGGCAAACCCCCAGTACACCCACTCATTCAGCTCACAGTAAAGGCTATGAAGTTCCAAGAGTGACTGATATACGAATATCAGGCGTGCATATGCAACAAGGCAGAGACTGTGAAATAGCCGCACTAAGATTTTTTACACAGTCCGGCAACTTCTGCCTATTGTCAGTCGCATCACACCGCGGGAGCATGGCATGGAGGAGTATGATACCATAACCTTAACTCAACCCCCTGATAATGAGCTGGATAGTCTGCTCTGCACGCTTCTTCCTGCTGAAACCCAGAGAAATAAATCACAATAATGTACTGCTGCGCAGAGAATACAAGCCAGCTCTAGGCCTGCCACCGTACACGATGACGCGCAGACTTTTAGTCTGCGCGTCACCTGGGAATGCACAACACGGCCCGAAGGCACACTAAAGCTCACGTCACTAGCCGACTCAACCAGCTAACCTATATCAACACAGGAAGGCATGTTCTCCCTAGACTCGGCTGTCGGAAACACAACAGGGGGTACTGTCAAACAGTCACAATTTAGTCTGACCTCAGGAAAAGAATCGAAGTCAATTCAAGCTCACCAAACATGCATGCCAAGTACCATGCAGAGAGAAGGCGAGCAACAGCGAAATTGCTTCAGGCGAAATACGCAAGCCTTACGAACGTCAAATACTCAGGCACGGCACAATCTGCCTATCGACCACCTGTTGTAGCCCGTGTCGACCGCGCCGAGCTATACTCGACCGAACCCTACAGATAGTCTCAGCCACCACCTTACGTACCTCGAAAAGAGTCGAAGCAGAGGAGACGGCCATCGCTATTGCATTGATCTGCAGCTGCGCGGAATACAATATTCACGTGATTTCGGACTCCCTAGCGGCGTGCCTAAAGTCCAAAAATGAACCCTTATCAGGAATTGTGCACAGTATCTTAAAAACGCAAATAGGCCTACTTTCTGAAGCTGTACTTACCTGTACGATAAACCACGAGAGTACAAGCGGTAATGAGAGCGCGCACGCCGTATCCTTAGTTCTCACTAACCGGGCCCCACAGAAGACAGCTGCTCGGGCCCCGAGCTAGTCCCACAAGAGTAGAGTCAGATCAATTCATACCACTAGAAGCCGTAGCTTAGAGGCAGCTACAAAGGAACACTACTACTCATCTGCCTATTAAACAACACACTTCCCAGAGCGTACCAAAACTGATGTCGGCTCTTTGAGGAACACCCTACACTAATAGGGCTTGCCAATGTATGCAGGCCGCACCGAAAATTTGAAACCCAAAACATGAGCAGCGGGTTTCTGTGCTGTGTTGCTTAAGTCTAGAAGACCAGCGGGTGCAGCAAAAAGCTCAGGCTGTAGGTGCCAAGGACTACGGGCCCCTCGCACTTCAGCGGGTCTAAAACTCTTTGGTGGTTAAAGATTATCACCATTATCACCAGACATCCTACTTAAGAGAGGTTCCCTGGGGTCGTGTAGTACGGGATCCTGTTTTGTTTTGCTCTGTAATAGTTAATGTTTGTATTCGACTTTTTATGCATAAAAATAAAGCATAATCACTGCGAGTTCGACTACGCCCACTGCGGGGCAAAGGGTAGTTCCACAATTTTCCAATAATTTCTCTAATGCTCTAGTTGTGGTGAGCCAATCTCCGCCGACTCCTTGTTCTCGTTACACCGTCTGACACCCTGAAAGGCCGTCGAACATTTTTTTCCCATGAAATCTGCTCTGTTACAATAACTAACCCTTGGCTACATGTTCTCCGCATTACATGTGCTCTCAAATATATTTCGTTCCATTGTTTCCTGATTGAACATTGTCACTTCTGATTAACCTTCTGATACATGATCACTTATTTTTTTTGTGTGTCTCAGCATTAACCTTGAGTGGAGATTTAGCGGCTGTAGGCGTGCAGAGCCGATAAAAGTGTGAGCAGGGCCAGGATGCCCTCGTAGCTGGCACACAAAGAAGAGTTCACTCAGGTAAAGGACAAATAAAACCAACAAAAAATATGATCTGTGCACATTCTCTAACCAAACTACACGGTCGGGCTCTAGCGCTTCAACACATGTGCCACAGAATTTGTTGGTCGCAGCAGGCCGGCTCGGCGGCTAGGGGCATAGCTGCCCGCCTTGCTAATCTCCCCCCCCCCCCCCCCCAAAAAAAAAGCTGGTGTTGTCACAACACCCCGCGGCTCGATGACACCTCGACCAAAAAAAGGCCAGCTCATGGTCATGACACTTCGTCCTCGGACGTCGCCAGTCGCAGGTCGCTAAGCCCAGGCCAGTTGGCACCGATATCAACGCCTCCTTCCAGAGGTCTAACATGCGCCCACTTAGTCAGCACACTCTCGTCTCTCACCCGAGCCAAGCTCATATGCTGTAGTATACTATCGTGCTCTGCTCGTGTTCACGCTTATAACTTCTCTAGTGCAGTACAGGAATCACCACCGCAGCATACTTTACCGCATTTGTTTTTTTAGCTCATTGGGCTGCACTGCAAAATATTACAGACGGCACATACTTAGACACGTCTCGTGGCCAAGGTGTGGAAATACAGATTGTTAATAGCAGTTTGCAATGTGCAACCTAGATGCTTCCACACTGCAACCATTATCGATTCATTATCGATTCATTATTGAGGCAAACGAGCACATAGTCGTGCGGTATTCGGACTTATGTTTATTCTTATTATAGCAGAGAAAGAGAAAGGATTCAGGAGCTGACTTTTCGCAGCTATTTGGTTTTTCAGGACCACGCCCAAAGACTAACCGGTTCTCTTTGACGATTCACAAAAACATTCGTTAGAGTTCCCATCGAACAAATTAGTGGCGTGGAAATATTCAGTTTCACAGCTCGCTGTTTATCATCTCCTTAGGTGAAAGCACTCAGAAGCTTTCGGCCACTCGTGGAGACCATTAAACGAATGGGGCCGGGTATATTATGCCCCCGAGGCACGCCCCTTGAGAGTATGTCTATGGTGTTACCTGAAGAGGTTCCACCATGAGGAAAGCCAGGCACGTTCTCTTGAATGCGGTGAACTTCGCGGCGTTCAGTATGAGGGCAGGAACGTGCCCTAGTCAATGAAATAAAGTTTGTAGACTACATTCAAGGCAACTCTTCAGCGCCCTACAGACCTTTACTGCTTTCCCTTATTCAACTGTTCCCTCTCTGGCACCGCTGGTAACTGGTTAGCACTGTGGCAACGACGAAATAAAATCGCAATATATTTCTGGGACTATTGAACAGTTCTCTGTCAGCTGACACTTGGCGAAAAAACAAAGAATTGATAATCTTGGGATTGCTGCGTCTGCGGGCAAAGCGTATATTTTGTTCAGTGCTGGCCGGAGCAGAAAGGTGGAAAAAATAAAATGATCTCCTTGTCTATCCGAAGAAATCATCGTACAAGCAACGTGAGCTCGAGCATGCATTAATCAGTGGCCCCTGCATCGCATAAAATTAACTGCGCTGGATTAGTCAGGGACGCACAATAAATCAATAGCACCGTATAAAACTTCTTTGTGGACAAATGTTGCACTCAAATCACGCAACTTCCGGGCTCTTTTGTGGTCCGTGTCTGTTTTGTGCAGTGTAACTTTTTGCAGAAGCCGTCCGTCATATATGGGTACTGACACTGTGGTCTTGGTTTCGTAAATTATAGTTAGAAGAGGCCCTTACTGTAGGAACTGCTGAACTAACTGAGCTCTGAAAGCCTGAATAAATCTATCCACATTTTTAAGCCTGCATCGTAGAAGTGATTCTGGTGGCATTACAAGTTTAAAGTAAAAAGAAAAGCACTAAGAGAAGGAAGCAAAACAAAAAAAGAAGAAAACAGAAATAAAATGGATGTAGTGAGGTAATATTACTGTTAATTTATACATTGAGGCGAATGTAGGATCGACAGAATCATACATTTTTTGCCCACACAATCGTATCACTGTTCCTTTACCAGTATGACGCGTTTACAACTGGCCAAACTAACAGCTGACGTTAAACGGTTTACGCAGTTGAAAGCATATTATCACGTGGCAGCAACGGAAAACAAAGGCGTAAACCATTCACCTGGCACAACGCTATTGCAGGAAGGAGCATAAGCAATCATTTGTGAGATGGTAAGTTTTGAAGTAAAACGTTAGCTATTAAGACTTTCTGCAGAAACCGCGTGGTGAAACTCTTGAGTCGTCTGTCTTCTTGTTGTGTTTACTTGGCTATACTTTTGTCCCACTATGGAAGCCGGGAGATTTTGCTCAGAGTGGGAATGAATCTGCACTACAACGTATATAAACAACAACGAATTCCCGCTTTTCTCCTTCGCATAGGTAGAGCACGAGACCAGGGTCTATTTTACGTGGCGCTCAGTGTAAGCGTGGTTCACCCACAGTTATAAACGCCACTACAAGACGATCAACAGAGTCGCATTCTGACACCTACAGATAATTGGGCCGCACTTGTAATGTCTTGAGCACACGCCGAAGACATCGTTAAGGCCAGCACTCCTTCCTTGGTCAGTATGTATATCCATGCCCATATATTATGATTTAGTGTGTCGATACATTGCTCTTTTTTCTAGAACTCAATGTCGTTCCCACAGGCGCCGACGCGTCCATGTCTCCTTTCTGTATCCCTCCGAGGCCAGTATTTTGGCTCTCATCAGCTTGTGCACCCCTCAGAAGAGATGGTCAAAGTGAGGAGGCAATACCCACTGGCCTGGTTCCTAAAGGAACCAGTTTTGCACATCGTGCGTCAGAAAGATGAGAGGCAAACTGAGACAACGCTTTGATCCATCTTGCTGGCGAAGGATGGGACTGAACGAAAACTAGCGTATGGGTTTACTCCCGGTCGAGTGGGTTCATGTCTAGTTTTTCGCCACAACTGTTAGAAGAGAATTAAACGTTTTCATTCGTGGCTACGAATATCGCGCAATGCTCCCACTGCGTACATTGTGATGTGCCAAGCTGACATCTTTCTTTGACCTCTTCAGCACGATGGAGTGCTGCATCACTTCTAACCAAGCCCTGTGAGTTCAAAAAAGCTCGTCAGTTGACGTATTACCGCAAGAATAAAAAACAGGGTAAGAGCAAAAGTCAGCAAAAGCAGTGGCGTCTACTACGGCTGCGTCAGGCAGCCGTGTCACGTGCGCCCCGCATCTGTCAGACTTCAGAAGCAAAAGGTTCTAAGACGGCAACAGGGGCCATCTACCTTATGCGCTTGTCGGGCTCGTTGGTATCATTTGCTTCATAATGTGTTATAATTACAAATATACCCAGAATATGCTCGAGTGCAAATCAGCAATACTGATGAAACGTTCAATAAATTGGGTTCTCTCAAGAGATTACAAAAATTCCTATTCAGGTTTAACACAATTAAAAACGAAATTCCTAGTATATCACACGCTAAAATTTGCTGCAATGATTAACGTATCTCTCGTGATGCTCATTAAAACTGAACCTCACTTTATAAACCATGGGGAGCTATTGGGTTATAAATCGTAGACACTCCTCTCTCTTCAATGCGGCAATATATTTTACTATCATTTATTTAGGTAGCGTAGATATGAAGAAAGTGGGGGCTTCCAATGAATATTAGAGTAAGACTTAATGCCACAATGACGCCCGCAGGTAGTCGGCTCCATACAGACCATACCGTATATGACTTCATTCCCGTTATTTGTGACAAGCACATTGCGAATCATAAAAATAAAACGTGCCGATACAACTTCCCCTAAGAAAAGACTGTTACGTAGAAGCTCATTCACGAAGTAGCGGTTTCCTACAGCGATATTTAGTTTTCGTGTTTCCTGAAGAATTTCAAGAAACCAACTTGCAATTCATTCAGCCCTTAACAAACGTATCAAACCTTTGGTCAAATATTTTCTGACAGGGTATTCAATATCTACAGGAAAATTTCGGTTTTTTTCTAGTTCGTGCCCCAATTCTCCCTATTACCTGTGCCGCTTGGAGCCTCTCCGCGGCGCGGAGCCTTGTCGGCAGGTTTAAGAAAGCCGTCAAAGAGATTGTGCTCTTCAAAAAATTAGGCAGTGACACTGAAGACTGCTTCCATGTGGGCGGGAATGCCAAAGCATTACTGTGCCTGGGGGCATTGTTACCCACCAAGTGCGTGCGCGCGCGCATACACACACACACGCGCACACGCACACGCACACAGGCACGCACACACGCACATCTCACGCACGCACGCACATGACACTATCCGGAACGCCGTACGGCGAACGGTTGCACCACAATTTTTATTTATTCATGTATATTTATTTATTTATTTATTTATTTATTTATTTATTTATTTATTTATTTATTTATACAAATACCTCACAGGTTCCACACTTGGAACATTGTTTGAGGGGAGGGGTTACAATATTTAGCAGACAAAAGATGGTACAAAGTGGAAAGAACAAAAAATAAACAATAATAAATACATTGGGCTGCAAACAATGATTACACCGTACATGAAAAAAAAACCGTAATATATTGACACAGAGGAAAAACAGCAAACAAATAGTGTCACTGCATGGATTTGACAACACATACGAAAACAATTTATGTACAATATCATGGATGCATGAAGGTGGTCAATTCGTTTTTGAAGATTAATGGGTCACGTATGGTAGCAATGCAATCCGGAAGGCCATTCCAACACTTGATAGCACGTGGCAAAGCAGAAGAATTAAACGCGAGTGTTCGGCCGAATAGACGTTGGAAGCTAAGATTATTATGTAGGCGACGTGAAGTGCGCATTGGGCGTGTAAGTGGCAGTGTGGACGCGTGAGGACTGTATATTAGTTTCTGTAGTAAGCAAAGAAGTGCGATATCCCTACGTGTCTGTAAACATGTTAGCGATAAAGATAACTTGATGCTTGTTACACTGGAATGACGGTTGTAGTGAGAAATAAAACGCGCTGCACGGTTCTGAATTGCTTCGAGTGAATGAATTAAATAAGCCTGATGTGGTGACCAGATGGCTGATGCATATTCGAGTTGGGAACGGACAAATGTTAAGTATGCTAGCTTGCGGGTAGAAACAGTTGCGCTATGAAGATTTCTTATCAGGTAGCCAAGCGTGCGCGATGCTTTAGCAGTTATGCATTGAATATGTTCCGCCCAAGAAAGATTTGAAGTCAGGTAAACGCCAAGGTATTTATAGGAAGACGTGCGGGATAGTGTGACACTGTTAAGGGAATAAGTGAGTAGCGAGTTTGAATGCTTCCGGCTAACTGTCATGATTTTACATTTGTCAGTATTAAGTGTCATTTTCCATGATGTGCACCAGTTAGTTACACATTCAAGGTCCTGCTAAAGAATTGCATGGTCAGTGGTTGAGCGGATTTGGCGATAAATTATGCAGTCATCGGCGAACAGTTGGACCGATGATGTAAGATGCGATGGCAGGTCATTTATGAAAATTGAAAATAATAAGGGACCGAGAACACTTCCCTGAGGGACGCCAGAAGTGACGTCACTAAGGGGTGAGGAAAAGTTGTTTGTTACCGTGAACTGCTTACGAAAAGATATGAAGTTCCGGATCCAGGAGACAGTTAGCGAGTCTAAATTAAGCGACGATATTTTAGCTATAAGGCGACAATGGGCAACACGGTCAAACGCTCTGGAAAAGTCAATGAATATGCAGTCAGTCTGGTAGTTTTCATCCATGTTCTTGAATAAATCACTGGTAAGTTCAATTAGTTGTGTATCACAGGAAAACCCTTTTCTGAATCCGTGCTGGCGTGGGAAAAAGAAATCATTGTTCTCGAGATGGCGCGCGACGTTAGATGCAACGATGTGTTCAAGTAACTTACGTGGAATACTCGTTAGTGATATGTGGCGGTAGTTACTGTGTTTTTGTCGCCAGATTTGTAAACAGGGATTATTTTGCCAATCTTCCAGTCATAAGGAATTTCGCCGGTTGCTAAAGATTGCCTGAAAATATGACACAGAATGATACTAGAGGGATGTATGGTGTGTTTGAGAATTTTTGTATTTATTCCGTCTACCCCTGAGGAAGTTGATACCTTAAGACTGTTAATTAGAGACGCTACGCCTTCTGCTGTTATATCTATTGTCATGAATGGGTAATTGAGTTCTTGTGGTTGAGGTATGTTGGAATAGTCTTCGGTAGTGAATACTGATGTGAAGTAGTCATTAAACGTGACTGGACAGTTCTCTTGGGGTATTGGACATTTGTTTTCATAAAGCAATGAAATGGTGTCCGACGTGCGTGACGGGGAAATTGTTTTCCAAAATTTTGCGGGGTTATTTTTTATGAGCGATTGAAGGTCCTGTGATAAAAATTTATGTTTGGCCTTCCGGATATCATGGCAGTATGATGCTTCACACAGTCTGTGCTCAGCATGCGCAGAATCAGTGCGCAATCGTTTCGCGGCTCTGAAAAGACGTTTTTTCTTGTTTTTCAATGCTCGTAAGGAATTGTTATACCAAGGTTTAGATATGTTGACCCGTAATGTTATTCTCGGAATGTGTTTGCGCACCAGTTTCGCTATTTTTTCTTTGAACAAAGTCCAGTTTTCGTTAACAGACCGGGATGAAAAATCACGCACAAAAATTTCGGAGAAATGCTCGAGACAACGATTAATAGCGTCAAAGTCAGCCTTCCTGTAATTTAGAATCTGTTTTGGTTGGGTGCGGCGTGAGTAATAAGGGGCATTAATCGATAACTGAAGAAGCTGATGATCACTGAACCCGTCATTATAAGATATATCACTAACCCTCTCGGGAGCAGATGATAAAATAAGGTCTAAAATATTAGCATCGCGTGTTGGAGCATTGACTAGTTGAACAAAAGAAAAGTCGAGTGTTAGCTGAATGAACTCATTAGAGGCAGATGAATGTGAGCATAGGTTCAGCCAATCAATGTCTGGGTAATTAAAATCCCCGAACAAGAAAATGTCAGATTTAGGAAATCTGGTTCGAATAGCCGTGATATTGTCATGTAGGTCAGCGACAAACGTGGCAGGGGAGTCCGGGGGCCTGTAGCAGATGCCTAAGACAGTGTTACCGAGGCGGGATGCTATTGCTACCCATATGATTTCCAGTTCACATGGAATATCCACAAGGAAAGACAAAATGTTATTATTAACTGCAAATAATACTGCGCCGCCCCTTTTGCTTATTCTATCTTTTCGGTAAATTTGAAATCCGTTACTATCAGGCAGAAGTTCCTCGTCAGCGATATCTGGACGCAACCACGTTTCCGTTAGAAGTAGTATATTACAGTTGCTATTATCAAGATATGAGCAGAGTTCGGTGCGTTTAGGAAGAAGGCTGCGTATGTTAGTGAATGTCAAATGGAGAGGTGGGATTGGAATGCTATCTATAGGCGACTGGATCGGGTTTTTGGTAACACGTGCATTGCTTCGGCATCTTAGCTATCGTGAGACTTCTATTACTTGGTCAGTGTCAGAGTCGTACATGTATACTGAATCACCCATGCGCAGTTTGTCTACGCTGAGCTTGTAGGCCGTTTTTTTAGATTTGGCAAATTCCAAAAGCTTTTTCCTGGCGAGCCGCGTTTGTAGTGAAAAGTCCTCACGCACTGCATAATCGGTGGCTTTAAACTTCTTTCCGTTTTCGAGAATAAGTTGTTTATCCTTAAAATATGTAAGTTTTACTATAATTGGCCTGCATTTCTCAGTCTGAAACTGCCCTAGACGATGCGATCTTTCAATTTGTGTAGATTGAAGATTAACCCCTAGTTTTTCGGAACAGAGATTTATAACTTTATTTTCTGCTGTCGACCATGTTTCAGACATCTCGTCCGGAATGCCAAAAAAACAGCAGATTGGATCGCCTAAGTCTGTTTTCCGCGTCTTCACATCTCGATTCGATTTTTCGAAGCTGTGCTCCAATAGTACATGATATATTCGGTCCGGACTCGGATGCTGCCGAAACCTGCTCAATCTACGTTCCGCCATATCAACTTCGACTGTGCGAATCCTTTCAGATAGTTGCTTCAGCTCGACGTCAACACAGGCACGCCAGTGCTTAAGCGCAGTCAATTCGCTCCGAATGTCGTTTTGACCTAATTCTATTCTTTGTACCGTAGCGAGCACAGTTGACATACATCCTCGTTTCCGGGGTTGGGACCAGGGTTTTTCTCCACGTCGCCGCAGAGCATCAAGAGCAGGTTACTAACGCCGTGAGCGGCTTTGCCGTCAAGCAATCCTAACACATCACACAACAGCTCAGGGTACGACACCGCAAAGAAACAACGATTGCTGGATCTAACGCAACGGCAAGCGTTTAGGTAACTGGCCTGGAAGAAGAGGCGAGGTGAGTGCACCATTCTGAATGCGGTGTCGTGCCCCGCAGGGGCGGCTGCTGGAGGCTGCTTAAATTCCCGGTGGTCATCGCTGATAGTGGTGGAATGCGCTCGTTGTTGCCAGATTAGCCGCTGGTGATCTGTCGTAACAGGTTGCTGCGTCCAATCCTCGGGCCATTGCGTCGAAGTCAAGGCACAGGCTCGCAGGGAGGCCGTGTCAGGCGTCGCAGCAAGTATTCCGAGTACAAGGCCAGCCTGGAAGAAGAGGCGAGGTGAGTGCACCATTCTGAATGCGGTGTCGAGCCCCGCAGGGGCGGCTGCTGGAGGCTGCTTATATTCCCGGTGGTCATCGCTGATAGTGGTGGAATGCGCTCGTTGTTGCCAGATTAGCCGCTGGTGATCTGTCGTAACAGGTTGCTGCGTACAATCCTCGGGCCATTGCGTCGAAGTCAAGGCACAGGCTCGCAGGGAGGCCGTGTCAGGCGTCGCAGCAAGTATTCCGAGTACAAGGCCAGCCTGGAAGAAGAGGCGAGGTGAGTGCACCATTCTGAATGCGGTGTCGTGCCCCGCAGGGGCGGCTGCTGGAGGCTGCTTATATTCCCGGTGGTCATCGCTGATAGTGGTGGAATGCGCTCGTTGTTGCCAGATTAGCCGCTGGTGATCTGTCGTAACAGGTTGCTGCGTCCAATCCTCGGGCCATTGCGTCGAAGTCAAGGCACAGGCTCGCAGGGAGGCCGTGTCAGGCGTCGCAGCAAGTATTCCGAGTACAAGGCCAGCCTGGAAGAAGAGGCGAGGTGAGTGCACCATTCTGAATGCGGTGTCGTGCCCCGCAGGGGCGGCTGCTGGAGGCTGCTTATATTCCCGGTGGTCATCGCTGATAGTGGTGGAATGCGCTCGTTGTTGCCAGATTAGCCGCTGGTGATCTGTCGTAACAGGTTGCTGCGTCCAATCCTCGGGCCATTGCGTCGAAGTCAAGGCACAGGCTCGCAGGGAGGCCGTGTCAGGCGTCGCAGCAAGTATTCCGAGTACAAGTCCAGCCTGGAAGAAGAGGCGAGGTGAGTGCACCATTCTGAATGCGGTGTCGAGCCCCGCAGGGGCGGCTGCTGGAGGCTGCTTATATTCCCGGTGGTCATCGCTGATAGTGGTGGAATGCGCTCGTTGTTGCCAGATTAGCCGCTGGTGATCTGTCGTAACAGGTTGCTGCGTCCAATCCTCGGGCCATTGCGTCGAAGTCAAGGCACAGGCTCGCAGGGAGGCCGTGTCAGGCGTCGCAGCAAGTATTCCGAGTACAAGTCCAGCCTGGAAGAAGAGGCGAGGTGAGTGCACCATTCTGAATGCGGTGTCGAGCCCCGCAGGGGCGGCTGCTGGAGGCTGCTTATATTCCCGGTGGTCATCGCTGATAGTGGTGGAATGCGCTCGTTGTTGCCAGATTAGCCGCTGGTGATCTGTCGTAACAGGTTGCTGCGTCCAATCCTCGGGCCATTGCGTCGAAGTCAAGGCACAGGCTCGCAGGGAGGCCGTGTCAGGCGTCGCAGCAAGTATTCCGAGTACAAGGCCAGCCTGGAAGAAGAGGCGAGGTGAGTGCACCATTCTGAATGCGGTGTCGTGCCCCGCAGGGGCGGCTGCTGGAGGCTGCTTATATTCCCGGTGGTCATCGCTGATAGTGGTGGAATGCGCTCGTTGTTGCCAGATTAGCCGCTGGTGATCTGTCGTAACAGGTTGCTGCGTCCAATCCTCGGGCCATTGCGTCGAAGTCAAGGCACAGGCTCGCAGGGAGGCAGTGTCAGGCGTCGCAGCAAGTATTCCGAGTACAAGGCCAGCCTGGAAGAAGAGGCGAGGTGAGTGCACCATTCTGAATGCGGTGTCGTGCCCCGCAGGGGCGGCTGCTGGAGGCTGCTTATATTCCCGGTGGTCATCGCTGATAGTGGTGGAAAGCTCTCGTTGTTGCCAGATTAGCCGCTGGTGATCTGTCGTAACAGGTTGCTGCGTCCAATCCTCGGGCCATTGCGTCGAAGTCAAGGCACAGGCTCGCAGGGAGGCCGTGTCAGGCGTCGCAGCAAGTATTCCGAGTACAAGGCCAGCCTGGAAGAAGAGTCGAGGTGAGTGCACCATTCTGAATGCGGTGTCGTGCCCCGCAGGGGCGGCTGCTGGAGGCTGCTTATATTCCCGGTGGTCATCGCTGATAGTGGTGGAATGCGCTCGTTGTTGCCAGATTAGCCGCTGGTGATCTGTCGTAACTGGTTGCTGCGTCCAATCCTCGGGCCATTGCGTCGAAGTCAAGGCACAGGCTCGCAGGGAGGCCGTGTCAGGCGTCGCAGCAAGTATTCCGAGTACAAGGCCAGCCTGGAAGAAGAGGCGAGGTGAGTGCACCATTCTGAATGCGGTGTCGTGCCCCCTGTAAATTGGCTGTTGTGGAAAGGGAAGGGCACAGTAATTTTTTCACATACCGAAGGACACCTCTGCGGCTCTTTACAGGAAGGTGTAAAGAGTCTTTGAAGGTATACTACTTAAGGTGCATATATCGTCGGTTCGAATCCCTGAACTTGACTGGCATATGTAAGCTGTAAGTAACGATAAGTCGTATGAGAAACAGTATGCTGTACGACAAACAGTTGCGTCACGATTTTGGTACGAATGGTGTTAAAAAAAAAAAACTGGCGAAACATTAAGGTTGACCAGAGGAAAGTATATATAGACGAACGGGATCTATAGGATTGCCTTAAATGGCTCTGCTCGGCTTGTGTCTCCGTCGTACGTCCACTTGAAGACGGTATCATATCCGTCTTGCCGTCGCTGAGATTTTCTCTTCCATCTTTGAATGCACAAACGCACGCACACGCGCCCGCCGCCGGCTTTTCTCACAATGGAACTATTTCCTCTCAGACTTCCTCTGTTGCTCCAACTACCGTCATCACGCTTAATCAATCTGTCGGAAACGTGAACCTCGTCTCAGCTTCAAGTTGCTTGCGGAGATTAATAACTCCAGTCTGCTCCTCGAAATAGAGACCCTTGAAGCAATATATTTAGCAAAGCAGTATAAAAGAAAAAAATACTCAAACCGAAGTAGACTGAGAAATAAAGAAAAATAAAAGTAATGTGACCCCGTGTAATGAGAGCTGCTAGACTCGTTCTTCCGTTCAAAAAGCTTTGCTCTGTGCTCACTCAATTCATGCCGCTTTAATCTTCCAGAAGAGAAACTGCATGGTCATTTTCTTCGATACTACTTTGCGTATCGCGCTGAAATGCGGCCCCGAAGCAGTACTCATTCACGTTGTCAACGATTTGTTGTCGCACTTCTGTTCTCTTGTCTTTTTGCGTTATTGCGTAGCTGTTCTGTACAGCGTGTTTGATGGATGTTCACAGAGCTCTTCACTCTTTATAAACCGCCTTCAGTCTTGAACAGAATCGTTTGAACCATTCCCCCATATTCCAGCTCTTCCTACGCGTCGCGAAACGAAAATAAAAAGTCGTGTACATCGATGAATATAAAAGTGTCATGAATTACAGTCATGTAACACGTCAGAAGTCTGTGACCGCCAAACCATGCTCCTTATTATTCAGGCAGCCACTGCGCACGCACACAAAAAAACGTATACGATAGTTTCTGAGGGTTTCTGGTAACCATGCAAGGGCTTTCTCGGTGTTCTTTAGTTATCTTTTCACAGGCTTAGTTAAAAGGTGGCTTAAAAACAGTGTTAGGTTGATAAATTTAAAGACAAAACTCTTTACGCTGTATAAAATGTCCGAGAAGAACATGTAGCAACTTGTAAACGAGGTTCTTGAGAATCAACTGGCTTTTAGCTATGCTATTATGGCTATACTGTTACCTATACCAGTATATCTATGCTTTAGCTTTACTATTTTTTATTTTACTTTCATATTGGGGTAGAATTATTTAAATAGAAAAAGGACATTATGTAACTTGCTTTACTTGGTTCTCTCTGTACAATATATACTTTTCGCTTCCTTCTGCAAAATGTAAGTGACATATTGTTAGAATAGAACTCTGCAGTTACTTTATGTCATGAAAAGGGAGAGCTCGAACGCAATCAAGTGAAGTTTCTTCCCTTTTTTTGAGCCCCTTGGTTGCTATTGACAGGAATAAATTGAATTTGATTTTGAACATAATTGTGACAGGTCGCAAAAAACTTGCAGCCCAAATATAGAACAAAACATCTGCATATATGACAGCAAATACCGCGTGTTTAGCCAGGCACTTTTCATGTTTCCTGGCAGCACGGGAATCAAAAAACAAAAAAAAGTTTGCTAATTTTCAGCCGGGGTGGACGTGAATAGCATAAACGTCACCGTAATTATGTTGATACTGAAGTGACATGCTCTTAATGAATGAATGAATGAAATGTGCTTAAGCGCTATGTTCAGTTTAAAATCAGAAACCAAACTATTGCATATCAGTTTTTCAGAGGAAGAAAAATCCTTTCTCTAAAGCACATCAAAGGGAAGAAATCCAATGCTTTTTTTTCGCTCAAAATCGAAATTAGCATATCAGGCGCCCAATAAGGTCGGTAGGAACGGAACGTCCACTGATCTCGTGTTTCAATTTTTCCGGTGGCAAATTGGAACCGCTTGGTGCATTTTGCAACAAAGTGCTCGTTTTTCGTTCGCTGCTCTCAAAAATGACTCCTACGTAGTTCACGGTGAATAGTCCTATCTTTGCACCAAACGGGAGAGAGAGAGAGAACAACTTTATTGAAAACGCCTGCAGAATCGGTTAGGCTCCCTCCACGCAGGGAGGACAAGCTTTTACCGCGACGTCGCCACTACGTCAGTCTCGTGCGTTGTGCTCCTCGAGGTCATGGTCCCTTGCTGCTTCCGCTGGTCCGAGAGGGCCGCCGCCCCCTTCCTAGGGGTGCTACCCCCTTCCCCTCGGTTTCACTCGGTCGCTGCCTTTCTAGAGCTGCCGAGACGTGCTGGACGGCCTTGAGTTGTGTCTCTTGATCATAGCTCCTCGTTGCAGCGTCTAGATGCGGCGGGATCGTCGTCTTCTCGCTGGCTTCTCGTGGATTTACACTACAGTCCTGAAGGACGTGAGCCGCGGTGGCTCTCTGCTTCACGCACAGTCGACACACGTCACTCGCGTACACACTCGGACACACGTGCTTAGCTAGCATTGGGGTGAGCAGGGACCCCATCTGTAACTGTCTGTATAACACTGCCTCGTTCGGGGGAAGCCCCAGGTTAGGTGGCGGCATAGTCTGTCTGTTCAGTCTTTGCCATTTCACTATTTCTTTGAAGGTGCTCCTGGTCCTTGGCACTGCACCGCGACCAACACTCCGAGTCGGCCGTGCTTGCAGCCGCGCGGTTGGTTTGTCCTCGCGCGGCCGAGTTGGCCGTCTCCTTGTGGTTCACATTCCCGCGTCCCGACACGTCACTGTCCATGTGGGCCGGAAACCACTTGATCACCACAGCACTTTTGCGTCCGATGTCTTCGGCCTTGCGCAGTATGCGCGCGGCCTCACTACATACCCTACCCTTGGCGTAGTTCTTCATTGCCGTTGTAGAGCCACACAACACTGTAGTGCATACGGGGTCGTTGACGGCCAAGGCGATGGCCACCTCCTCCGCCTGGTACTCTTCTCGAGACCGGACGCTCGCCGCGGTCTTCGTTGCACCTGTCGATGCCCCGACAACCACCGCCGCGTATGCGTCGCTGCTCCCTCGATACTCCGCCGGGTACTCGTAGACGGCGCCTTCTTCTCTGGCGTAGAGGTCCGCGAGAGCCCTGGCCCTCGCCAGCCTCCGCTCCTTGTTCTGCTAGGGGTTTACGTTCCTCGGGATCTGGCAGACCCTGAGCTTTCTATTGATGCTATCCGGTATAGGTACGTCTTTCTGCTGCGTGCCTTCCCTCGGCTCGAGGGCAAGGTCCCGCAATATCTGTATTCCGGTTCTCGTTTCAGAGAGACGCTCGAGTTGCGCCGTTCTCTGTGCTTCGGCCATTTTGTCCAGCGTGTTGTGGACACCCAGCGCCATGAATTTTTCGGTGCTCGTGCTCCCGTGGAGACCGAGTGCCGCCTTATACGCCTTGCGTATGGTGGCGTCTATCTTGTTACGTTCGCTCGGCCTCCAGTTGTGGAAGGCGGCCACTTACGTTATGGGGCTAACTGCGAAGAATTGAAAGAGCCTAGTCAGGCTCTCCTCCTTCATCCCCGCTTTTCTGTTGGGCACCCCCCTGATGAGTCTCATTGCCGCGGTCGCTTTGCCCGCGAGCTTGTTGACCGTTTCACCGTTGACTCGGTTACGGTGGATGAGCAGCCCGAGAACTCGAATCTTCTCGACCTCCGGTATTACTTGGCCTTCCGCCGTCTTTCCCGTGATCTTGGGACGCTCGTACTTGATTTCCATATTCTTTCTTTTCCTGCCCGCTCCTTTCGGTGGAATCACCAGCAGTTCTGACTTGGCCGGAGAGCAAACGAGTCCAGACCCGTCCAGCTGCTCCTCAATCGCGTTGACCACTTGTTGCAGCTTTGTCTCGATGTGTCCATCGCTTCCTCCCGGTACCTATAACCTAACTTCGTCAGCGTAGATGGTGTGCCGGACGCCCGCTACTCTTTCTAGCCAGTTGGCCCCCACGATCATCACGAGGTTGAAGAGTAGCGCGGAGATCAGCGAGCCCTGCGGAGTTCCGACGCTGCCCAGCTGCAGGTCTCCCGTGCAGATTTAGGTGCTCCGTTCCGCCAGGAAGTCTTTAATGTACTGGTATGTCCTCCTGCCCATGTTTAGCCTTGATACTTGGGCCAGGATAGCCGAGTGCCTTAGTTTATCGAAGGCGTTCTGCAAGTACAGCCCGAGTATGGCTCTGTTGTCCTTGGTACCCGTCTTATTGTCGATGATCTCGTTCTTCAGTAAAATCATGGCGTCTTGCGTCCCGAGTTTGTTCCGAAACCCGATGATGGAATTTAGGTAAAGCTCCGATTCTTCCCGGTAACGCTGCCACCTGTTCATGAGGACGTGCTAGAGGACCTTTCCCACGCACGAAGTGAGCGAGATCGGCCTGAGGTTCTCTATCTTGGGTGGCCTGCCAGGCTTGGCGATGAGGATCTTCTTGGCTGCTTTCCATTGGTTGGGCAGCCTTCCTTCTTGCCAGCACTTGTAGAAGTTTGTGAACGTTTCGATGGTAGCATCGTCGAGGTTCTTGAGCGTTCTGTTGGTCACCTGCCATTGAGATCCTGCAGACCTGCCATTGAGATCCTGCAGGGCAACTCTGACTTCCCACGTCTGGATGTCTCGATCTAGCGTCTTGTTCTGGTTGCCTTGGTAATCCGGGTGTCTTTCCGTGGGGGTGGTCAGTAGGTACTTGGCGTCCAGGTGTCGTTTGACCTCGTCCTCCCCGTGTTCGCAAATTGCCTTGTGTAGGACCCTGGCCAGGTGGTTAAGTTGGTGGCCCTTGGTCTTGGTTTCGTCGAGGAGGTTCCGCAGTATGTTCCACGTCTTGCCCTTGTGCATCTGGCCGTCGACTTCGTTGCAGACCTAGTTCTACTGTTGGGTGCATAGCACCCTGCAGTGGACCTCGATCTGTCTGTTGAGCTTGGCGATCTTCTTCCTTAGACTTCGGTTGGTTCGTCGCTTCTGCCACCTCGCCTTTATGGACTGCTTGGCTTCTATCAGGTGGGCCAGCCGACTGTCCATCTTGTCTATCCGTTCGTCCGTCTCCATGTCTTTGACGGCTCCTTCCATCGTCTCAACGACGCTGGCCGCCCATTGCTCGATGTCCGTAATGTCCAGTAGCACCGCGGGTAGCGCCTTTCGAAAGGCGTCCCAGTCCGTAATGCGATGCTTCCTTATGGCGGCGTTGCCTTGGCCTTCGAGCGGTACGACGACCTCCACGATGTAGTGATCGCTGCCCAGCTCTTGGCTCGTGTTTCCCCATTTCGATTCTCTCGATCCTCCGTTGGTTTTGACGAAGGTAAGGTCCGGAGTGGTGTCTCTCGTAACCGATGTGCCGATCCTGGTGGGAAAGGCCGGATCCGTGATTAGGTTCAGTCCCATGTCGGTGGCGTCCTGCATCAGCTCTCTCCCCTTGACCGTCGTTCTGTGGTGGCCCCAATCCATCATTGGTACTAGGCGCGAACACACACAGAACGCAAGGAAGGGAACGGGACAAAGCGCCTTCCTTGTGTTCTGTGTGTGTTCGCGCCTAGTACCAATGATTAATTGTGACCAACTCGCCCAAGAAGACGTTCTTTTAAGGTAGCCCAAGTCTTGGCTCGGAGCGTTAAAGTCTCCGCACACTAGGAGTGTATTGCTCCCCGCGACTGAAGTCGCCTTGTGGAATAGTGCATTGAACCTCTATTGTCTGTGGGCAGATTGCTGTAGACGTTCACCAGGAAAGTGCTCTCCTTCCTCTTCTTGCCCGTGATTACTTCCACCGTGCAGTGTTTGATGGCACTTCTGCAGATAATTTCGTGTTACATGAAGGTGATCCCTTTCCTGACGAAGGTACATACCCCTCTGCCCTTGCCCTTGGACGTGTCCCTTTTGCTCGGCGGGCTGTCGTGTGACCAGTAGCCCGGTAGTCTCGGCGTCTCTTCGCTGTGTGTTGCTTGAATCATTATGACATCTGGTTTCCTGGTTAGTTGCTGCAAATGTTGCTGCAGCACCGCTCTCGTGCCGGTAAAGCCGTTGCAGTTCCAGTGCCAGACCAAGAGGTCTCTCGCTGGCGGTGTGGATGCTGCTGTACGTGCTGTCCCGTCCATGATTGCTGCAGTTTGGCGATGATCTGTGCCTCCATACCTTGTATTTGTGCCTGTATCTGCGTCTACAGCTGTGACTGCATCTGCGCCATCCTGTTCTGGATAGTGCTGTGTATGTTCGCTGTCATATGCTGAACCGTTTGCACGAGCGCAGTGAGGCGTTCGTTGGTTACCTTGCTGGTCGCCTCAAGACGGTCGAGTCTGTCGTCCTGTTTTTCGATTCTCTCCATTATCATTCGTTCCTTGGCGCCCTCTATGGCTCTCCTCTTGGGAGCCGGTCCCGCCGCTTTCGTGGCTCTCGGGTCCACCTCTATCTCTGGTTCGTCCTCGGTTATCTCTTCTTGTTGCCTCTCTTGTGCGGGCCTCGGCAGCAGCTGCTGCTGTTTCTGCATCGCAATTAATGTCATTAGCTTCTCGTTGATTTCCGTGATGGTTGCGTCCTGTTCGGCGGTTCTCCGCTTTAGCTTCTCGTTCTCGTCTCTTAGGGCTTCTACCACCCCGTTCTCTGCTTGGATCTTCGCGGCGTTTTGCGCTGGTGGTTTTCTCTTCTCTGCCATGTTTGCCTTGACTGCTTCGGCTCAGGCGACTCTCTCCCTCGATTGCGACGGCCTGTGGCGGCTGGCGCGCCTGCCTCCCTTGCTGTTGTCCCTCTTGCGGCTGCTGTCGCGCTGCCTCGAATCCCCACGGGGTCTCTCGGCAGAGGGCGCTCGCAGCGGCGAAAAGTAATCGAGAAAGTAATTCTTGAGGATAGTGAAACAGAATGGACTTATACCAAATTAACTCGATTACTGGAGCTAGAGATAGCTAAGGTGCGAGTAAAACTAAAAGGGAAAAGATGCAAACCCAAGAGTTGGTGGGATGAGGAGGTCAAGAGGGCAATAGAAAAGCGCAAGGAAGCATCCAGGGAACACAGATATTCCAAGAAGAGGGGGGAACCAAAACCCGAAGTAGACATAAAATGGGATACCTTTATAAAGTGTAGAAGGGACGCATCCTATTTGATTAATGAGAAAATTAGAAGAAAGGGTGCCCAATGGATGTCAAAAGTAAATAAAAAGGATAGAAAAGCAGCCCAAAAATTCTGGAAACATCTAAATGCAATGAGTAATAAAACTAGGCTAGAACAAAGGTTTATTGTTACAGATGAGGGTATTCGACTAGAAGGGGATGAAGCAATAAAACACATAGGAACAAGGATGACGGAAAAAGTTTCAGCAAAGCACGTGGTACATAATTTATCGAAGGAGGATAGACCGGTTACAGCAATAGCTTCACTTGAGCAAGGAGAGCGGGAAAGGGCAGAGAAGAAGGTTCCTAGTGGCACATCAACAGGACCAGATGGTATCCCAATTATGTTGATAAAAAAGTTAGGACCAAAATCCAAGCAAACATTAATACAGGTAGTGAACAAAATGATAGTGGATGAGAAAGTCCCCGATGAATGGCGATTAAGTAGAATGAACATGATATATAAGGGAAAGGGGGACAAAGCAGACGTAAGTAACTATCGCCCCATAACAGTGACGTCTGTGGTTTACAGGGTGGTGATGCAAATTATAAAGGATAGACTGCAGGCTTGGGTGGAGAACGAGGGGGTGCTAGGGGAACTACAGAATGGGTTCCGGAAACAAAGGAGGTTGGAGTACAATCTATTTTCATTGACACAGTGTATAGAAATTGCGGAAAAGGAACATAGGCCCTTATTGCTAGCATTTCTGGATATTAGGGGAGCCTATGACAACGTTACTCAGGAGCATTTGTGGGACATATTGGGCACATTGGATGTGGAAAATGGAGTAATTAATCTTTTAAAAGATATATATAGAGGTAACAGAGTGCTCATAAAATGGGAAAAAAATGTATCAGGGCCTGTAGAGATACAGCGGGGGCTAGACAAGGATGTCCTCTGTCCCCTTTGTTGTTCATGTTGTACCTGCAAGGTTTGGAGGCCAAGCTAGAGGGGAGCGGACTAGGTTTCAACCTATCTTTTTTCAAGCAGGGGGAATTGATTAAACAGACATTACCGGGACTAATATATGCGGACGATATATTGATAATGGCTGACAACAAGGAAGACCTGCAGAAGTTGTTAGACATATGCAGTACAGAGGGAAATAGATTAGGCTTCAAGTATAGTAAGGAAAAATCTGCAGTCATAACATTTAATGAAGAGGGCGGCGAGCATAGAATACAGGAGTTCGTGCTAAAGGTAGTGTATGAGTACAAGTATCTTGGGGTGTGGATAAATAACAGTGTTGAGTATCTGACAGAGCATGAAAAATATGTAATGAATAAAGATAGTAGGAATGCAGCTGTCATGAAAAATAGGGCACTGTGGAATTACAATAGGTATGAGGTGGTAAGAGGGATCTGGAAATGTGTGATGGTCCCTAGCCTGACCTTCGGGAATGTGGTCCTGTGTATGAGGCCAGATGTTCAAGCAAGGCTGGAAATTAGGCAACGGGGAGTAGGGAGGTTAGCTTTGGGAGCACATGGCAATACACCAAATCAGGGGGTACAGGGTGATATTGGATGGGCGTCTTTCGAGAGCAGAGAGGCTAGCAGTAAGATAGCATTTGAGGAACGATTGAGAAGGATGGAGGAAAAGCGGTGGGCTAGGAAAGTTTTCAGATACCATTATATAAAGAATGTTGACACGAAATGGAGAAAGCGAACTAGAAAATTGACAAGCAAATATCTGGACAGCAGTAAGGGGGCAAATCAGCAATTATCGGTTAAGAAAAAGGTTAAAGGAACAGAGAGAGCTTTGTGGAAAACAGGGATGCTGACGAAATCGGCACTAGAAACATACCGGACCTTTAAACAGGAAATTGTCAAAGAAAATATCTATGATAATTGTAAGGGAAGTTCTTTGTTGTTTGAGGCCAGGACTGGAGTTTTGCGGACTAAGACGTATAGAGTCAGGTACCAGGAGACAGACACTTTGTGCATTGCGTGCGGAGAGGAGGAGGAAACAGCTGAACACTTGATACTTTTCTGTAAAGGGCTTCACCCTACAGTGGAAGGCAGCGGGGCTGACTTACCCAAGGCATTGGGGTTTAGGGATAGTGAAGGGAAAGTGGATTTTAAGAGTTTAGAAGTAACCAAGCGGAGATTATCTGATTGGTGGCTAAAAGCAAGACAGGAGTAAAATTTCACAAGACATGGCTAGGTGGCTTGAGCCACCGCCCGATGTAAAGGGTTCAGCCGTATCCATCCATCCATCCATCCATCCATCCATCCATCCATCCATCCATCCATCCATCCATCCATCCATCCATCCATCCATCCATCCATCCATCCATCCATCCATCCATCCATCCATCCATCCATCCATCCATCCATCCATCCATCCATCCATCCATCCAGCATCATTCCGGATCCGGTTGTTGCTGCATGGCTTCCATCTTGCGTTTTAATTGCCGTTTTCTGAACACGTACGGCATCTCGTACTTGTTTTTGCATTCCCTCTCGCCCATTGGATGCTGTCCCCTGCAGAGTTTGCACTTGGGCTTGCATTCGCGTTTGTGATCTTCGCTGGGGTTCATGATTCCGCAGCCGAAGCACACTCTGGTGTTGGGATTCGGGCATACGTCTCTTCTATGGACGACCTTGCTGCATTGCCTGCACACGTCAAAATGCTTGCGGTAAAGCCCGCACCTGTCTAATATCGAGCCATACTTGACGTAGTTCGGTACATTCAGTCCTGCGAAGAGCACTATCACCGTGGTTGTATTGCCGATTCTGTGCGCCTCCACCGCTAGAGGGTTGCGCGGGTTCAAAATGTTTTCGGCTGTCTCCTCCGGGGTGTCGTCTGCGGCTATGCCTCGGATGACTCCCTTGACCGTGCCGTCCGGCGCCGTTCGGTAGGCGCTGATTTCGTATGTCCTGTCTCCTATGTTAATGGCTTTGACCTTAGAGTACAGCGTGGCACGCCTCTCGTCCGGGGTGCTGACCACGATGATGCTTTGCTGCGCGTTCGTGCAGATGGTGTCTGCTTTGGCTTCTTCCTTCGTTACTCGAGCCGCCGTCATGACGGCCGACATAATTAGTGAAACCTCAGTTCTCGCTATGTCGAGACCTCCACGTGGTCTCATGACTATCTTGGTGTCTTCTTTCGGCATGTCTATCGGCATCCTCGCCGTTTTCGTTATCGAGGCTGCAACTCTCTTAGCAAAGCTGGCCCTAGTCTTGGGTCTAGACTAGCGAGTAATGGTGGCGGACTCACCGTTTTCCTTGCCGGCCATGATCTACTTGATGCGCTTGCCGGAGGCTGACCAGCCTTCGGCTTCTTCCGCTGTAATGTCCTCTCCGTAAACTTCAATGCTCGTACGACCGCCGAGACTGCCGATGCCCGGCGCTGACGCCATGTTGTCTCCAATCGACGTCGCCACTTCCATTTCGGATGCCCTCTTGGTCGTACTCGTCGCCAGGTTAGGCCTAGCGGCCGGGCCCATCGCCACCGGTGGCCGTACTTGTGGTAGGCTTACGTTAGGCTTTGCGAAAAGTCCGCACCGCACCAGAGAAAAGTCCTCGTAAATCGAGAGAATCACGTACCGCTTGGTCAAAACTGGTACCGGTCGATGCCCCGCACCTTCGCGCACACTTTGGTACCTATTATATTGCGGTCATTGTAAATTAACACTGCGTTAATTGGCATAGTAGCAGGAGCCGATGAGAAGCACGTCCGCTCCCGTCGGCGACCGCACCGCCACCCCTGCACCAAATGGCGGAGAAAAAATAACATAGCATAACGTGTTAAAATGGGGCAATTACAACTCGGCCCCGTAGGCACCAAGGTCCCTGCGCGCCTTTAGCGCTCAATTTCTGTTCTCTGCGGAAATCAAGTAGCGCAGATTGTCGCACAGCAGGCATGGCGAAATTAGTTTTTCACTTCAAAAACTTCCAAGATATAATCTTGCAAATGTTATCGAACGCTCCTCACCGCAAACCTTCAGACTGTGCTAACTGAACAGGGCACAGTGAAACTCAGAAAGTTATCCACGGAATTAGAAGGAAGTGTATTGTAACTGACGTACGCCGTAGGTTATAATTTGTAAAAAGATTTCCTTGCTTTTCTTGATTTTCATTTGCGATGAAGCGCGAAATAAAACTCTACCTAGCACCTCAATTTTATACAGCCACTGCTACACGCCATTCGCAAGGTTTGGAGAGACTGATTCTCACACTTTTCAGTGTTCAGAAGGGCAGAGTCTCCTGTACTCAGTTGGCGTTTTCGCCTCACTATCTGTTACGTGGAGTGCAGGTCATCAGTACATTACGAGAAAACACTATCTCTGCAGCTGCTACATTTCATTCCATGTAGTACATATGCAGTATGCCGTATAGTAGCTTGGCGTCCCATCCTTTGGCGCAGTCGTCTCACCTGTCTTAGTTTGCACGGGGGTTGAAGAGGTCATCTTCTTAGCGAGCATTGAGAAATGTTTAGCTAAGCAGCAACATGCTGCGTACACAATGCCTCAGTGAGCTCTCTAAGCGTTGGAAAGTGAATAGAGGAGCTTATTTCTAAACGTTTGCTCAGGTTTCAAAGACAGGAGAAAACAATCGAATGTCATCCCCATCACAGATATTAAATGGCGTCCCGAAAGGGAGCGTGTTAGGTCCTCTTTAATTTAATCTATTCATTAACGATATAGTTTGTGTCGACACGACAGTTAATTTCGTTATATGTGCTGATGATTGCAATATTCTCCTTTCAGGTACAGATTCAAATAATTTAGTGATCAGATGTAATCATTTGCTTGAAAAAATTAGTCATTGGTCACAATCAAATCAGCTTAAAATCAATCCTAAAAAAAACCATGGTCATGCTTTTCCGTGCTCGTAATAAAGTATTCGTCTAAGATCAACCAATTAAATTTGATGGACAGGATATTGAAGTGGTTGAGCAGCACAAGATTCTTGGCCTTACATTCTCCTCATATTTAACATGGGATTTACAGGTTGAGAAACTATGTAAGAAGCTTTCCTCCGCAACTGGGGCGATATCACGTACACGCGCCATTCTTCCGGTAAAAATAAAACTTCAAATATATTACGCTTTGTTTGCCTCACAAATTTATTACTGCATCTTTGTGTGGCTAGCAACAACTAAACAGCACCTAAGCGAAATTCTCGTGCTACAAAAAAAGGCTATTCGTCATATATTTTGTCTAGATTATCTATCTTCCACCCTACATTTTTGCCAGCAGTACAACATTCTCCATGTAAACTGCATGTATGAATACAGACTCTTACGCTCACATGACTTTTCATCTGTCGGCTTTCGGTCAATTTAGGAATTTCTGGTTGATTGCAGCATCACACTAAAATCCTAAACACACGCTGTAAAACACACGGCTCGTACCCTTTTTCCGCACCGATTACAAGCTCCAGTCTTTACGTCACAATCTTCCGTCCGTATTAAACAAATATCAACACATCAAATGTTTGACCCCTGTTCAACTGCTACAGGTTTTTTCTAATTTGTAATGCGTTTTTGTTTTTGTTTTTTTCGCTCTAGTGTTTTTTAGTTATTCTTTTACAGCTTCGCTCTAATTGCTCACGAAGATGCCTTCTCATTATTCACGCGATCTGTGTCAATCTGTAACAAAAAATGCAGTCTCTGTGTACACATTTTCTATCGAACAACCTGAAAGTGTTTCTTATGTTTTGTAAACCTGAATATTTCATGTTAACCTTTTTTCATCATTTTTATTAGTGTTGTTATTATTTAGTCGTCTAGTCTATGCTGCCTTGTAAGGGTTGCCTGGGCCTCGTCCAGCTGTTTGATTACAGCTTTTAGCCCGGGTGACCCACTAGTCTTTCTGGTAAATAAAGATCAGTTCAGTTCAGTTAAACTCGGTAGTGCTGCAAATGGCTCGGGCCATTATTCCAGGCATCCTCAACTCTCTTAGATTACCGTCGTCGGTGCAAAACAAGTAGTATCACATCTCGCCGTTCATGTACTCCGGTCTGGCGGAAGCTTAGCAGCACATACGCCTCATTTTCTTATAGTGAAAGCCAAAAACATGAGGACGAGCTGCAGTGCGCGAATAAGGTTCTCGGTGCTTCGGAAAGCACTCGCCATATAGTTAGACTCAGTGCTCGCAGTGTAGGAAAGTAATTTATTGGCTAAAGGGAAGAATGGTGCAGCATCAAGCAACGAGGACAGCAGGAGAGCACACACACACACGCTCTAACTTACAAATTTATTGTTTGGCTGCCACTACGCCGAATTTAGTGGCAGCCAAACAATAAAGTTGTAAGTGGTCGCATGAACGTGTATGTGTGATACTGCGCTATTCCTCCCTTTAGCATGCGTGACCAACTTGCCGAAACTTATAAGCTTCCTAATTTAATTGCACGCGACTAATTAGCGCGAAGACTGCGCTGTAGGCTCTGTTCATCTGTCATGTAGAAAAATGGCCCGCTAGCTCGCGCTATGCTTTGTCCGGCATATATGTTGCCAGGTCTCATTAGCAAATGAGTGCCAGTACTTTAGTGCAAATATATTTACTGAAAATTTTGTATAGCAGGTCACTGGCGCGAAGTAATGAGAAGAGTGCTGGCTGCGTCAGTGTATCTGAACAAGCCGTAAGACTAGCAGCGAAGAAATAACCTTATAAGGACCACAAGCAATACAATCCGCTCTCTGGACCTTGGATTGAAGAGATTTTGTGGGGGATGGGCCGAAGTTTAAGAGACGATACGACCGTTCGTAACAAGGAGTAATAAAACGGTCAAGTCTGGTGCTCCTCAAATTCCAAAGCCGGGCTCGCAACCTGGTTTCCTTGCAGGCTGCTCCGTGACACAGCGCCGCGTTTTTGACGCTGCATTGTCGCAGCCATGTTTTCCTTATCTTGTTTTCCCACTGTGCTTCCACTAATGTACGATTGGAAATTTATTAACGCCGAACATATATTTCGGTGCCAGGACAAATGCGGCTGCTTATAATTAACACGATAACTTTCTAACGTTCTACAGGATCTGCTTCTGTCGAGAAAAATTCAGCGGTGAGACGTTCGTTAGCATTAACCAAAAGACATTATTGAAAGAAGAAAATTCATTCGTTAAATGCTGGCAGTGCGCCTCGCTACTGACTACAACTTGAACCAAAGCTCTCCTTTGTTTCTAGCATATTTTGGTCCTATTTGCTACACCGGCTACGATGAACAACAAAGAACACATAAAATCTAATTTTGCATATGCAACCTTACAATTTTTTACTTAATACGCTGCAATTTAAGCTCGTATAGAAAACTTGCGATGTTTTGGAGGCTAAAAGCACTTCATAGTGTACAAATGTGCCCTATTTGCAATGCCCATCTAACAATGGTTTCGCTAACGCCATCATTGCCGGCGCATTTACCAACGCAGAAGTTATCCCTCATGCAGAAAGGCCTTACATGAGACGAAGATTCAATCATCGCAGCACGGTCACTATTGTTAACGAAATGACGCAAAGGTTTTTGCCAAAAATAAAAACTCTACCCAGCTTCTGAAGTCTGACGGCATTTCTTACCTATCTAGCGCAGGGCGTGGAGCAGCCACTCTGTTCTAATCTATCGAGCTTCTTCACTGAACTGAACTTAATAAAACTGATCGAAGTGCGCCCATTCCCGGAAGAAGGCCACAAGGCACAGTGCCTGTGAAGGCATTCCTCCCCAAGGCAGGCATGATGGATTCGGCAGGTTCCAGAGAGAAAAATATACAAGCAGCTTACCATATGAAACTTGTTCGTATAATAAGAAAAAAGGACGATTTCCTGCTCACAAAAAGAACGCGTTAAAGGACCACAAAACTACCTGTTATTGAACACCTTGCGTGCAGCTGATGTTGATGCGACTCAGCTAAAAAAGTTGTGCAAAAAGCCAGCTACAGGTCTTTTATTGCAAACCAGAGGTGAACTGTACAACGTTAGAAGGTAGCTATTATATTACTTGATAATAAATTAATATTGGGCCCCGTATACAGAAATACGGAAGAAACAAATGCGTAGGAGCGAAACAGGCTCCTTTTACCGGGCGAGAAAAAGGGGTGCATAAGAAAATAGAGACGACGTGAATTTCTGCAAAAGAATGCAAGCCAGATAAATTTGTTTTTGTTTGCGCTGTTTTATGCACAAGCATGTTGTAGTAGCATTCAGACACTGTTGTAAACAGGGAATAAAGAAATTACTACGTAAAAAAAAACATGGCTCAGATGTATTATTCGTGCTCATAAAAGGATGCATTAACGCATACGGTTAGAAAATAAAGAAATACGGTTTCAATTTACGCGGAACAGAAATGAATAATATTTAGTATTCCTATAGAAAAAAACTCCTGTAATTTGCGCAACAAAAAAAAACAAAAGAGCATGGAGGAAATTATGCACTGGTGTACCTGATAACACGTATTGTGCTAAGACATTTCAAACGCTACCAAATTTGTACGGTTAAAAATATCATCTGGTTGCTTCTACGAGTCACCAACTCACAGAACTAAGGGAAAATGCTGGAAGCGATCGGCTGTATAGTTTAATGGTTTGATGTCTCTATGCTTCCTTCGTAAGTGGGAGGTAAGATCAGGTTTAATGATTTTTCTGATATGTTCCTTATGTCATCTCAAGAGTTTTGAACGGAATATAAAGAAGGGTGCCAAAGGGCAACTCAATCCAGGTTTTTTTCAGACCTGACCTCAATAACGTGGTTATTTCTTGCTATATTGATGTTCGTCCGGCAGAGAAATACGCATTTGTTGCTCATCGAAATTGATTAAAATGTTCTCCCTGATTGCTTCAGACTGATGAAGTTAAAACCGAAATGGACTACGTGGTCACCTTCTAGAAGGGAGCCGCAACCTAGCATTGCTCAAGAGATTAGCTGAACAAAATAGTGTCTTGACGCACCACTCTTTTTTCGCGAAAACGGCAGGTGTTGGGTGCACCTGTAGTTCACATTAACATGTTACCGGTATACATCGTCAGTTTTTATTTATTCTAGCATGTTTATTCTTTGGAGGGGGTGGTCCATACATGATGAATTTTGGAGCCATTTGTAGATTATTTCAAAAAACTAACTGGGTTAGCCCAGCTAATCCTGGATATACAAAGCGAAATCGAGATTGAGGTATCCACTGGACCACGGAGCCGTTTGTGCGCCTTTTCATTCTTGAAAATGAACGGTCTTTGCAAAGTTGTCAACGCCAATGAACTCTATGAACGCTGTCGGCTAACTTGTTTTCTTTGGTTTCTGAGGAATGGAATTCACACAGTAACCATCTCACATATCACGGTGGACACCCGCACCGCGCCGTAAAGGAAGGATTAAAGGAGGGACGGAAAGAGGAATAATAATAATAATTATAATAATAATATAAAATAATAATAATAATAATAATAATTGGTTTTTGGGGGGAAGGAAATGGCGCAGTATCTGTCTCATATATCGTTGGACACCTGAACCGCGCCGTAAGGGGAGGGTAAAGGAGGGAGTCAAAAAATAAATGAAGAGAGAGGTGCCGTAGTGGAGGGCTCCGGAATAATTTCGACCACCTGGGGATCTTTAACGTGCACTGACATCGCACAGCACACGGGCCCCTTAGCGTTTTTCCTCCATAAAAACGCAGCCGCCGCGGTTGAGTTCGAACCCAAAAACTCCGGATCCTGGGTTGGAACGCGACCGCGGCGGCTGCCAACTTTCAATTTTCTGTTTTTTCGAAAGGGGAAAGAAAAAACTGAAAATTGAAAGTTGGCAGCCGCCGCAGTCGGGTTCGAAACCGGGATCCGGAGTTTTTGTGTTCGAACCCATCCGCGGTGGCTGCGTTTTTATGGAGGAAAAACGCTAAGGCGCCAGTGTGCTGTGCGATGTCAGTGCACGTTAAAGATCCTCAGATGGTCGAAATTATTCCAGAGACCACCACTATGGTGCCACTTCCTTCCTTTCTTCTTTCACTCCCTCCTTTATCCCTTCCCTTACTGCGCGGTTCAGGTGTCCAAAAATATAGGAGAGAGATACTGCGCCATTTCTTTGCCCCAAAAATCAATTATGTATGTATATATATATATATATATATATATATATATATATATATATATATATACACATTTCGGGAAAGGAAATGCGCTGCGCAGCGGCGGAACACCCGTGGCTGGGTGCTACTAGTGGCGCATGCGCAGTAGTGACTAGGGAGCGAAAGAGAGAGAGAGAGAAAAAAATGGCAGTGGCTTAGCTCGGCTCCGCCAGGATATACATAGCGAAAGCTAACGCATTGCATAGTTAGCCTTGGTTAAACTTGATTGCAAGTCAAGGTTTGTCTGGTTGCCTAGCTATGTTGTTGTCGCAATAAAGGCGACACAACAGTGGTTGAGGCGCACGCGAGCTCTCGTTCTCAAACCTCCGACATGTTATCAGGCATGCGACGCAGCTCTCGAAGCGAGCGGAGGCGAGCGCAACGACGAGAAACGCGGTGCGACGTCATATCAAACGGCGGCGGTGGCGAGCCGCGCGGTGTGATGTCATGCCAGATGGCGCAGCAAGCGCGCAAAGCACAGTAACCGTCTCACATATCTCGGTGGACACCCGAACCGCGCCGTAAAAGAAGGAATAAACGAGGGAGTGAACGTAATAATAATAATAATTGGTTTTGGGGGAACGGAAATGGCGCAGTATCTGTGGTGACAGTAACTTTATTCGTTGAAATATATGGGTGGTTCTCGGTCTCGAGCCACTCTGCACATCTTTTGACGTGGTCTGTGGCTCTTGTGGCAGGGTCGGAGCCCCTAGTCCCGGGCCCCACTGAGTCTTGCCGTCAGGTAGGCTTTCCGGACAAGTCCTGCATGGACCGCCGTGTCCACGCTGGAAAGCATTCTCTTCCACTGCTCTGCACTCGGGATTTTGTTTATTGCAGCCGCATTTGTTCACTTTTCTCACCACGTTGTAAGAATTAACGTGGCTTTGTCCTCGCACCACGGGAATTCGCTGCTATATAGCCCTGGGTGGATGTTAGCATGTTTACATTAGGGAAAGTTGCCGTTTGGAGCTGTCTCTAATAGACCGCTTCATGCTGGTGGAGATTTTTGTGAGGTGGGGGATATCTAATCCTGACCCTTTTATAGTAATTCAGAATTTCCGAGTATCCCAAGGGCACTGGTTCCGCGTCAGGCTGCTCGAGGCTGGTTTCGTTGGAGTCTCGGTTTGTAAGCTCTCGAGCCCTCCTACCGCCTCGGCATTCCCCGCGATGGCTGTGTGTCCCGGTACCCACATTATTATGTGTTACAATTCTTTTGAAACGAAAACCTTCACTACGCTAGTCCACACCGCGCTTCCCACGAGCCAGCGTATGTCGGAGCACGAGTGACGTCACGCACGTTCTCTCTCTCACTCCCTAGTCACTACTGCGCATGCGCCACTAGTAGCAACGAGTCACAGGTGTTCCACCGCTGAGCAGCGCTGCGCCTTTCCTCAAAATGCAACCTTTAATTTTCAGTTTTCTCTTTCCTCTTTCTCTCTCCCTACCCTCTCTTCCTGTACCCTCACCTTTTTCATTTCATTTCTCCATTCTTCATGCTATCCTTTATTTCCGCTGCCCCAGCTCAGGTGCTTCAATATCGATGGCAGATGCCGGGGCTAGCAAAAATCTTTTCCTTCCTATTTAATAGTAATATGTACAAACTATTTACACAATAAGAAATGTGTCCAGATTGTGCCCGTGAATAATGAACTAATCACGCGCACAACCTGGACACATTTCTTATGGTGTAAATCATCATCATCATCATCATCAGCCTTACTACACCCACTGCAGGGCAAAGGCCTCTCCCATGTCTTTCCAATTAACCCTATCCTTTGCCAGCTGCATCCACCTTTTTCCTGCAAACTTCTTAATCTCATCCGCCCACCTAACCTTCTGCCGCCCCCTGCTACGCTTACTTTCTCTTGGAATCCACTCCGTTACCCTTAAGGACCAGCGGTCATCTTGCCTTCGCATTACATGCCCTGCCCAAGCCCATTTATTTCTCTTGATTTCGACTAGGATCTCATTAACCCGTGTTTGTTCCCTCACCCACTCTGTCCGCTTCCGATCTCTTAACGTTACACCTATCATTTTTCTTTCCATGGCTCGCTGCGTTGTCCTTAACTTAAGCTGAACTCTTTTCGTTAGCCTCCACGTTTCTGCCCCGTAGGTGAGTACCGTTAAGATTATGCTGTTGTACACTTTCCTCTTGAGGGAAATTGGTAAACGGCCACTCATGATCTGCGAGAGTTTGCCATATGCGCTCCACCCCATTCTTATCCTTCTAGTTATCTCCCTCTCATGATCCGGATCAGCTGTCACTACCTGCCCTAAGTAGACGTATTCCGTCACAATTTCTAGGCTCTCGCTGCCAATTGTGAACTGTTGTTCCCTTGCTAGGCTGTTGAACATTACCTTGGTTTTCTGCATGTTATTTTTAGACCCATCGATCTGATCTGCCTGTCTAACTCATTGATCATGATTTGCAGTTCACATCCTGAGTGACTCAGCAAGGCAATGTCATCAGCAAATTGCAGATTATTTAGGTATTCTCTATTTATTCTTATTCCCAACTGTTCTCAATTCAGGCCTCGAAATACCTCCTGTAAACATGCGGTGAACAGCATTGGCGAGATCGTGTCTCCTTGCCTGACGCCCTTCCTTATTGGAATTTTATTGCTGACTTTATGGAGGACTATAGTAGCTGTGCAGTTGCTATATATATCTTCCAGTATTTTGACATAAGGATCTTCTACCCCCTGATTACGCAATGCCTGTATGACTGCTGAGGTTTCCACTGAGTCGAATGCTTTCTCGTAATCAATGAAAGCTGTATAAAGAGGTTGCTTATATTCTGCGCATTTCTCTATCACTTGATTAATAGTGTGAATATAATCTTTTGTGGAATATCCTTTACGAAAGCCTGCCTGATCATATGGTTGATTAAAGTCTAATGTTGCCCTGACTGTATTAGCGATTACCTTATTAAATACTTTGTAGGCAACGGATAGTAAGCTGATCGGCCTGTAATGTTTCAAGTCCTTGGCGTCTCCCTTCTTATGAATTAAGATAATGTTTGCATTCTTCCAAGCTTCTGGTACAGTCCAGGTCATAAGGCATTGCGTATACAGGGTGGCTAGTTATTCTAGCACGATGTCCCCTCCATCCTTCAACAGATCTGCTGTTACCTGATCCTCCGCAGCTCCTTTTCCCCTTTTCATTGCTTCTAAGGCTTTCATTACTTCATCTTTCGTTACTGGTGGGATGACGCATTGCTGTGCACTGCTGTCTTTCTCATTAACGCTCTGATTACATTGGCTACTGTGCAGGTCTGTGTAGAACTCTTCGGCTACGTTAACTATCTTATCCATGTTGCTAATGACATTGTCCTGCTTGTGTCTTAATGCATACATCTGGTTTTTACCTATGCTTAGTTTCCTCTTCACTGTTTTTAGGCTACTTCCATTCTTTATAGCATGCTCGATTCTCTCCATATTAAACTTCCTTATGTCGGCTACCTTGCGCTTATTTATTAACTTTGATCGCTCTGTTAGTTCTATTCAATCGGTAGGGTCAGATGCCCTCATGTTTTGGCGCTTCTTAATCAGATCTTTCGTCTCCTGAGATAGCTTCCCGGTATCCTTTCGAACTGTCCTACCGCCTACTTCTACTGCGCACTCCGTAATTATTGATGTCAGATTATCGTGCATTGAATGAACATCAAGATCATCTTCCTCAGTTAAATAATAATAATTGGTTTTTGGTGGAAAGGAAATGGCGCAGTATCTGTCTCATATATCGTTGGACACCTGAACCGCGCCGTAAGGGAAGGGATAAAGGAGGGAGTGAAAGAAGAGAGGAACAAATAGGTCCGTAGTGGAGGGCTCCGGAATAATTTCGACCACCTGGGGATCTTTAACGTGCACTGACATCGCACAGCACACGGGCGCCTTAGCGTTTTTCCTCCATAAAAACGCAGCCGCCGCGGTCGGGTTCGAACCCGGGAACTCCGGTTTAGTAGTCGAGCGCCCTAACCACTGAGCCACCGCGGCGGGGCCCTCAGTTAAAGCCGAATATCTGTTTTGCAGCCGAATATCTGTTTTGCAGCGCTATCCTAAACTCCTGTGCTTTCCCTCTTACGGCTAACTCGTTAATGGTCTTCTTCTTCACTAGCTTCTTCCGTTCCTTCTACAAGACTAAGCTAATTCTAGACCTTACCATTCTGTGGTCGCTGCAACGCACCTTCCCGAGGACGCCCACATCCTGAATGATAATAATAATAATAGTTGGTTTTGGAGGGAAAGGAAATGGCGCAGTATCTGTCTCATATACCGTTGGAAACCTGAACCGCGCCGTAAGAAAAGGGATAAAGGAGGGAGTGAAAGAAGAAAGGAAGAAGTGCCGTAGTAATTTCGACCACCTGGGGATCTTTAACGTGCACTGACATCGCGCAGCACACGGGCGCCTTAGCGTTTTTCCTCCATAAAAACGCAGCCGCCGCGGTCAGGTTCGAACCCGGGAACTCCGGATTAGTTGTCGAGCGCCCTAACTACTGAGCCACAGCGGCGGGGTTCCTGAATGATGCCAGGTTTAGCGCATAGTATGAAGTCGATTTCATTTTTAATCTCACCATTGGGGCTCTTCCAGGTCCACTTCCTGTTTTCTCGTTTGCGGAAGAAGGTATTCATGATCCGTAAATTATTTCTATCCGCGAATACGACTAATAACTCTCCCATGCTTTTTCTAGAGCCTATCCCATAGTCACCTACCGCGTGGTCATCAGGCTGCTTCTTGCCCACCTTCGCATTGAAGTCGCCCATCAGTACAGTGTACTGCGATTTTACTTTATTCATTGCCGATTCTACGTCCTCATAGAAACTTTCAACGGTCTGGTCATCATGGCTGGATGTGGGTGCCTAGGCCTGCACCACTTTCAGCTTGTACCTTCTATTCAGCCTAATTGCTATAGCTGCTACCCTCTCGTTAATACTGTAGAGCTCCTCTACGTTGCCAGCTATATCCTTATTAATGAGGAATCCAACACCTAGTTCTCGTCTATCCTCTAACCCACGATAGCACAGTATGTGTCCGTCCTTTAGTACTGTATACGCCTCACCGGTCCTCCTAACTTCGCTAGGCCCTATCACATCCCATTTAATTCCCGCTAGTTCCTCAAACAGCACTGCTAGGCTAGCCTCACTAGCTAAAGTTCTAGCGTTAAACGTTGCCAGGTTGATTCCAATGGCAGCCTGTCCGGAGCCAGATATTCTTAGCACCCTCCGCTGCGTCACAGGTCTGACCGCCGCCGTGGTCAGTTGCTCTGCAGCCGCTAGGGACTGAGGGCCGAGGGTTAATTGGTATGATCATAGAAGGTTGTGGCCAAGTACTACACCAGGGTTGCCAAGTCCTGCTCTGGTGAGAGAGTGCGTTGTCGGTTCTTGTTACCGAGATCAGGCCACACTCCAGGCCTGGTTATGCAATTCCATCGACACGCCGATTTTTTTTAAAACCCGGTGGAGAATTGCGCGGCAACAGGATTTGAACCCTGGTCCTGTTGCACGCGAGGCGGATGTTCTACCTCTACGCCATCGCTGCGATGTATTGTGTAAATAGTTTGTACATATTACTCCTCCCCCTATCCTCTCTTCCCGTCCCCTCACCTCTTCCATTTCATTTCTTCATTCTGCCTGCTATCCTTTATTTCCGCTGCCCCAGCTCAGGTGCTTCTGAACCGATGGCAGATGCCGGGGCTAGCAAAAATCTTTTCCTTCCTTTTTACTATTATTTTTAATAAAACCACTACCACCACCACCATTCCTCTTTCCCTCCCTCCTTTATCCCTTCCTTTACGGCGCGGTTGGGGTGTCCACCGAGATATGTTAGACGGTTACTGTGCCATTTCCTTTCCTCAAAAACCAAACAAAACAAGTGAGCCGACGGCGTTCATAGAGTTCATTGGCGTTGGCTACTTTGCAAACACCGTTCATTTTCACGAAAAAAAGGCGCACAACCGGCTCCGTGGGTCATTGGAGACCTCAACCTCGCTTTCGCTTTGTATATCATGGATTAGCTGGGCTAATACGCACTAATTTTTTCTTCGGCGGTAATTTGGCTGTCTTCAGGATGTGGAACGCTGCCCGCCCCCATTTTGCCATTCATGTAGCTCCTGCAGGTTGTTTGCGAGTATGTTAGTATTATTAGTGACCTTTGGGCATGGTAGTCCTCCGCCGCTGCTAGGGCAATGGCAGCCTCTTCGGCCTCCTCAATCGTGCCATCCCTGATAGTTGCGCTGGCTATTTCTTTGATCTACGGCTGCGTTTTTATGGAGAAAAACGCCAAGGCGCCCGTGTGCTGTGTGATGTCAGTGCGCGTTAAAGATCCCCAGGTGGTCAAAATTATGCCGGAACCCTCCACTACGGCACCTCTTCCTTCCTTTCATCTTTCACCCCCTCCTTTATCTCTTCCCTTACGGCGCGGTTCAGGTGTCCAACGATATATGAGAGATTCTGTGCAATTTCCTTTTCTCAAAAACCAATTATTATTATTATTAGCTCATGAGTAATTGCCGTTACAACCGCCCTATTTCTGTTGTGTTGTCTAGTTCTTCCGTATGCAGCCGCATCCGTGCACGTAATGTTTTCTTTGATTTGGTAGGTTCTGTTGCACATACTGTGCCCTAGCCTCCCATCGATATTTGTGCCTGTTCGGGTCCATATTTTTGGGAATTTTAGTGCTACTCTAACTGTTTGCCGCAGTTCATCGGGTATTAGTTTTGGTCTTTTTATCTTTGACAGTGCACTCTCGTAGCCGCACCATTTGAGCAGCTCCGTCCCTGTTTTGGCCTTTTTTAGCCTCTGGAGCTAAGGTAAGCGTTCGGCCTCCCTTGACTCCTCAAAGGTGTTATGCAGACCTAGAGCCATTAGCTTCTCCGTCGAGGTTGATTGCGGTAGGTGTAGCGCTGTTTAGTATGCTCTCCTAAGTATCGTGTCCGCTGGCTACCTGATATCTGATTTAATTTCTGCAGCGGGTCCTTGGACCTAAGATATTAAACTTATTTTTGGAATGTGGCGGAGTCCTTGGCTTCCAGCACTCTGGCGCGGGTCGGCCCGGTATTGCACTGTCTCCGGGATCGCCCCGGGGCATATTAGCGCGGCGCGTCTTTTCTTTCACTCTTTGCTCTCCTATCCTTTACCCCTCCTACTTTCAGCAAGCTTCAGCGAGCGTGGCTCGGCTTGAGTCAGTAGGCAGGCCAGTGCTCTTTCCTTTTCCTTCTTCCTCTCAAAAACATCACTTACTCACTTACTCCAGTAGCTTTATTTCTGCTTTTTTGCAGTTGTAGTACGGTATGCTGTATGTAATTCGGCTAACCATTAGGCTCTTTACGAGCTTAAGCGTGTCGTTCTCCCGCATGCCGTGTGTTTTCCTAGAGACCCTCGTTATCATGCGGGCGACTTGTGTCGCCGAGTTCTGTATTAGTCCGAGTTTAATTGATTTTGGGGGAAAGGAAATCGCGCAGTATCTCTCTCATATATCGTTGGACACCTGAACTGCGCCGTAAGGGAAGGGATAAGGGAGGGAGTGAAAGAAGAAAGGAAGAAGGCGGTGCCGTAGTGGAGGGCTCCGGTATAATTTCGACCACCTGGGTATCTTTAACTGCACTGACATCACACAGCTCACGGGCGCCTGAGCGTTTTTCCTCCATAAAAACGCAGCCGCCGCGGTCGGGTTCGAACCCGGGAACTCCGGATCAGTAGTCGAGCGCCCTAAGCACTGAGCCACCGCGGCGGGGCACATATCAAACACGCCATGAGGGAAGGGGGAAGTGTGTAGTAAAAGAGAAAAGAGAGAGAGGCCGTATGGAGTTCTGCGTCTCCGTTTGCATCGCATCCGTTGACCACAACAGCACACCGATGCGTATAAGAGAAACGCTCGCGCGGTACGGTTTCCATGACATCGCGATGGTTGACACCCGCACAATACATGACGCACACAGCTCTTGTCGCCACTGTCTGCTCATTTCAAGCCTCAAGAGGTCGCCAACGGTTGCACCCGCGCTGCCGCCTGCAGGGGCGAAATCATCGTGCTATCAGTGGGTTCAGTGTTCGGTCCAGTTTACGTCTTAAAACGTTTGTCTGCCGGTCATTATTAATTGGTTCTTGGGGAAAGGAAATGGCGCAGTATCTATCTCATATAATGGCGGACACCCGAATTGCGTCGTAAGGGAAGGGATAAAGGAGGGAGTGAAAGAAGAAAGGAAGAATTAGAGGTGCCGTAGTGGTGGGCTCCGGAATAATTTCGACCACCTGGGGATCTTTAAAGTGCACTGACATCGCACAGCACACGGGCGCCTTAGCGTTTTGCCTCCATAAAAACGCAGCCGCCGCGGTCGGGTTCGAAACCGGGAACTCCGGATCAGTCTGCCGGTCCTCCAAATTCAAATCTACGACCCCTGTGCAATATCAGTGCATGTTAGAGAACCCCAGGTCTCCGAAACTACCGCAGCCCTCACTACGGCGTCCCTATAGCCTCAGTCGCTTCAAATGAACTTTTTAAAATTTTTAAACTACTCGCTTCTGCAGTAGTTAAAAGTTAACGAAAAAACTAGAAAATAAAGGTCTCTTTCAAGCAGCCGTGAGATTTGTAATGAAGGCAATAAAGCCGCGGCATGTGCATCGCTCCGACGAGCCAAGCCTAAAATTTTCGGTCTGAAACCTGCTAAAAAATGCATAATGCGCATTAAAGAAAATTTCCCAGCATTTCCACACCCACTCACTCACTCGTGAAACGACTTCGTTACCTAATTTACCGCAATATTAACCTCGTTCGATTGAAAAATAATAGCGTCATAAACGCTATTTCCGCAAAAATGTAGTGCTAAGTCAGAACTACATTTAGCGGAGCTTCAGTGAGTTAAAAAATATTGAATAAAAAACGTAGTGCAAATATCAGGCTAATAAAAACTGTGCCGTATTGAGGAGCACGGAGTGCAGTTTGATTGCTCATGCCGCAAGCTCTCATATTTAGCGCTTTTCTTGCTCGAACGAGGAGATTCCTCCGCCGGCTCTTGAGGTGAGCGGACGTGCGTCCGCTCAGCTCCGTCGACTACGGGGGCTGCGCCGCACCCAGGGCCCTGGATGCGCACAAAACAAGCTGGAATCATCGACAAGAGTCTACCGAGCGCCGGCCTGGCCGAAATTATCAAGGCGGGAGTGGAATTTTTTCATCTTAAGAGCCGCATAAGTGCCGAGAGCCGAGGGAGCCGCGAAGCCTAACGAGGCCTAGGAGCGAGAACAAAAACCGGACCCCCTCGACGGCCCTCCGGGGCGACTCCAACAGACATGGAGGTCGTAGAGGGGATTGAAATTGATCCTGAGGAGATAAAGATACCTGGACAATGGTTCAAAGCCAACAAAAACGGAAAGATAATACCGGAAGAGACTGAAGCCGGCGGCCACATGGCAGCGCCGGAACAGCGATGCAAGGAGGAGACGCGTGCGGGAAATAATCTCGCTGAAAAATCGGTGGAGAGGCAACGAATGAAGATTCCAAGCGACTATGAGAAAGTTATTATGAGACCGCAAGGAGGCCTGGAAAGACTGATGAAGTTAGGCGGCACCTACCTGGCTGATGCAATCAGCAGGGCGGCAGGCATAAGCGACGAAGGAGCTGGAGACATTATCACCTTCAACTTAAAACAACAGTCCGTGCTCATCGCAACGGGAGACGAAGGGAAAAGAAACCGCTACATGGCGGTGCGTGAAATCATCGTGGGAAAGAAGCTATAAGCGTCAATGCATTTATGGCGGTACCAGAAGACTGCGGGAGGGGTGTTATATACGACGCCCCCACTTTCTGGTCGGAAGAGGAGATTATGAGGAGACTAAAACTCTTTGGAAATATGAACCCCCCGGTTCTAGGGGTGAGAACATTGGGAAAGGACTCAAAAGCGGTCGTCATCCTATTCGAAAGCAAGGAGGTTCCGTGGCGGGTATTCCTCTCAGCGGCGCCAACCAGATGCGTACTTTACAAAAAAAAGTACGAGGCCTGCTATGCATGCGGCCGCATGGGACACAGGCAAGACGTCTGCCCGGCCCCCGAGAACAAGAGATGTAGAGGCTGCGGGGAAGAAAACCCTCAGGATGGACATCAGTGCCAGATAAAATGTCAGCTCTGCGGCAAGGAGCACCTACTCGGAGACAAGAGATGCAAAGAAATATATAGAACTCCGTTCATAGTCAAGGAAAGAACGTGGGAAAAGAAGAAAATCAAGGAGCAGCGAAAGCAGCAGCAGGAGCAAGAGGCAACAAAGAGCAAGGACCGCCGCAGGGACGACAGATTCCAAAGGCTGGGCGAGAAGCAAGCGGATTCCGGAGAGGCTCCCTCGAAGGAACCCAGGAGATCGAGATCCAGGGACCCAAAGAACCCCTGGGGCAAGAAGAGAGACCAGAGCAGAGATCCGAGCAAGGACTCGAAACAAGTAAGCTTTGCAGAGGGGCAGTCCCAGGCCAAAGATGATAAAGATAAGGAAATAGAGCAACTTAAAAAGAGAATAGACGAGCTACAAAAACTCGTAAACAATCTTACACAGATGTTGCATGAGACAAAAGGGAAGCAGAGCGTTGCTCCCCCTCCCCTCACACAACCTGAGCGAGCGAAACAAGTGGTCCAACAGGTTGTCCCATCGGCACCCAGAGCGCAAAAAGATACGAGTGAGGCTATAGAAGTAACAGACCCACCTAGGAGGCCCCCGCTTAAACGTAAAGGGGGGATGAAGAAACGGACATATGGGTGGTACTAAAGAAGGAAGGCGAAGCCCATAGAGGCGAGATGGCGGCAATTCGAACAGAACTACGCGAATTCATGACGCAGGTGTCGCTGCAATTCCAGAACATGAACCAGAGATTCGAGAGTATGATGGCAGAACTTACGGCCCAGAGAGCCGATATAACAACTCTGGTGGAAAGACAGAGGACCTATGAAGAGCGCCAGGCCACATCTGAGGAAGCATTAACTCAATTACAACATGGCCAGTGGCACTAAACAGAAATCCATAATCTGGCAATGGAATTGCCGAGGGTTCCAACGCAAGCGAGCGCTGGTGCAACAGTACTTAGAAACCCTGCAGGAGAAGCCGCTAGCAATAGCGTTGCAAGAAACTGGCACAAAGATAACACTCCCGGGCTATCAAGCCTTTCATAGCGATCGGGGGGAAAAATCGCATGTAACAACGTTGGTTAAAAGAAACATTGCGACAATAGAACACGAAATTCACTCGAAAACGATAGAAGGAGTCTTAGTGGAGATGATTACGGGTAGGAAACAGGAGCCCAGCCTCTTCCTACTAAACATGTACTCGAGGCCAAGACAACAAAAAGTAAGGTTCAGGGCCCTCTTTCGTGCAGCTTTGAAGGCTGCAGGTAGGAATCCCCTTGTTATAGTTGGAGATTTTAATGCGCACCATGAAGAATGGGGCTACAAGAAAAAGGATAGCAAAGGCACACAGCTGTGGGAGGACATCCAAGAGCCAGGCCTCACGCTGCACACAGACTCTGGCTGCCCGACAAGGAAAGGAAATAGCGTAATGGCAGACACATCTCCTGATCTGACGCTCTCCAAAAACGCACTTGCGATTAGGTGGGAGAATACAGAGCAGGACTTAGGAAGCGACCATTACATAATAGCTACTACCCTGGAAACAGGACTTTCGGAAGATCGCTCTCAGCAAGCGAAGATCACGAAATGGGAAAGGTTTAGTGAAATGCGGGAAGGTATCCCGGCGGAAGACATTACTGACATAGAAAGCTGGACGAGCAAGCTTAAAAAGCATGTAGCTAAGGCAACAGTAACTTTAGAAGGACAGGACGCCCCAGCGATAGCCGACAGCAAGCTACTCCACATGTGGGAGGCAAAACGCGAGTTATAACGCAGGCTTAAAAAACAAAGGTGGAACCGGGACCTGAAATGGAGGATAGCTAGACACAATAAAGAAATCAAGAGGTACGCCATGCAGCTATGTGAACATAATTGGTGCGGCGTATGCGATGATATGGAGAAAGGAATGAGTCTAGTCAAGACGTGGAATATCCTACGCCACCTGTTAGACCCAACTCAATCGAAAACTCAAACGAACATTAAGCTAAAGAAAACTGGACATGCCTACCAGGGGGAAGACAAGGATTTCATAAAGGAAATAGAATAGACCTATATAGGAAATATAACTTGCTCTGACTTGCCGGCTTATAAAGGTGTAGTAAGAGAGGAGCTCGACGCACCCATAACGGAGGCGGAGATTAAAGCGGAGTTAATCAGACTTAAAACAAAGTCCGCCCCAGGGCGGATGGTATAACAAATAAAATACTTAGAAATTTAGGTGACGGGTCCATCATTGCTCTCTCAAAATACATGCAACAAGTATGGGAAAAAGGAGTTACCCAAACAATGGAAAGAGGCCAGCATAATTTTAATCCCCAAGCCGGGCAAGCCACCCAAGCTGGAGAACCTCCGGCCAATATCCCTAACCTCATGCGTAGGAAAGTTGATGGAACATGTAGTTCAAACGAGATTAACTCGCTACATGGAGGATAACAGCTTATGGCCTGATGAGATGGTCGGATTCAGACCAAAGCTGAGCACTCAGGATGTAATGTTACGACTGAATCATGTCATCATAGACTCCAGTTCTAGGGATGCAAAAGTAATTCTTGGGCTGGACCTCAAAAAAGCTTTCGACAATGTAAAGCACGAGGCGATCCTAGAGGAACCCCAAGCGATAGGAGCAGGACAAAAAACCTATGACTATATAAAGGACTTTCTGACAAATAGAACAGCAAAAATCAGATATCAAGACATAGAGTCGGGGGTAATTACGCTAGGGAGTAGGGGCACCCCGCAAGGATCGGTCTTATCCCCGCTTCTATTTAACCTTGCTATGAGAGGTCTTCCGGAAAAACTCAAAAAGATCGGCAACATACACTTTAGTATGTATGCTGATGACGTAAACATCTGGATCAATCAGGGCAGCGATGCCGAAGTAGAGCATAAACTACAGGAGGCAGCGGACGTAGTGGTAAACTACGCAGCGAATAGAGGGCTAGCGTGCTCACCACAGAAATCCGCGCTTCTGGTGTATAATCCTAGGCACTTGAGACTCAAACAGAGTAACAACTTCAACATCACGGTCGGAGGACAACCCGTGCCGATGGTGGATAGGATTAGAATATTAGGACTGCATATTCAGAGCGACGGATATAACGGGGAAACCCTGAAGAAGCTCGAGGGATATGCGGCGCAAGCCATAGGGATATTTAGAAGAATAGCACTCAAAGGACGAGGGCTCAGAGAGAAAAGCTTCATCAAGTTGGTGCAAGCATACGTTATCAGCCGGATAAGCTATGCTACACCCTACTTGAAGATCCGCGCCTCAGAACGGGATAAACTAGACACGATCATAAGGGGATGCTACAAACGGGCCCTGGGCCTGCCCATAAGCACCTCCACTGAAAGACTCCTAGACACGGGTATTCACAATACATGGAGAGAGATTGCTGAAGCCACGAGAACGGCGCAGCAAGACAGATTAAGCCAATCAAACAGAGGAAGGGCGATTCAAAGCATGGTAGGACTCCAGACGGACAGGGGTATTCTAGTTAAGCGGGGCATCCCAAGGGACATCAGAGAAAAGATCAGGGTAGATCCTTTGCCCAGAAACATGCACCCAACATTTAACAAAGCAAGGAGGGGAAAGAGAGCTGAGGCGCTCAGCAAACGCTTCGGCGAAATGAATGAGAAAGCAGTGGCCTACACGGATGCGGCTAGCGGGAAACTGGGAGCAGCGGTGGCAACGGTCGTTAGTGGCTGGGGTACAGCTGTCTCTTCCGCAACCATACGCAGTCGAAATCCAGAGTCGGCTGAAGAAGTTGCAATAGCGCTCGCTTGCGTGGGAACGGAGGCACAATACATAATTAGCGATAGCAAGACTGCTATCCAAAATTACGCCCGAGGCAGAATAACTCAGGAAGCACTGCGAATCCTAGAGGGACGCAGAATAAATAGAAATATTAGTCTCGTTTGGACACCAGCCCACGAGGCAGTTCCAGGAAACGAGGCGGCAAACGCCCTGGCTCGAGATCTCTACTTCCGAGCCGCGGCAGGACCGCCCGATAGCAAGGAACTGGACGAGAGACTGATAAATTACACAGAAATAGTGGAAAATTACAAACTAAACAGGGGACTCTTTCCTCCCCCGGACAAAGAGCTCACTAACACAGAGGCTACGGCTTGGAGGAGACTACAGGCAAAAAATTTCATACACCCAGTGTGGGCATCACATGTCTTAAAAGATGAGGATATTGATGATAAGTGTAGGATGTGTGGGGAGAGGGAGACCCTCGACCATGTGATTTGGGAATGTGCGGATTCTCCAGGGTTCCGAGAGAACATAGACAGTAGAGAGGCCTGGGAAACCCTTCTGCAAAGCACGGACCCCGTCGTGGAGAAGAAAGCGGTCCATCTGGCGATAGCTGCCGCGAGGAGTCAGAAGCTCCTTGCCTGTCTCTAGTCGCGGAGGTCCCGGCCCCTGCCCCTCGGCCTGCGTGCCGGAGGTAGGGAGTAGGGGGCCTCCATTCTGATGGCAAATAAAGGTTTATCATCATCAATTGCTTGAACGAGAAAGTGATAAATGGGGATCGTGACACAGTCGCGCATGTCGCATTACTTTGTTGTTTTTTTATTGGTTTTTGGTGAAAGGAAATGGCACAGTATCTGTCTCATATATCGTTGGACACCTGAACCGCGTCTTATGGGAAGGGATAAAGGAGGGAGTAAAAGAAGCAAGAAAGAGGTGCCGTAGTGGAGGGCTCGGGAATAATTTCGACCATTGGGGATCTTTAACGTGCACTGACCTCGCACAGCACACGGGCGCCTTAGCGTTTTGCGTTTTGCCTCCATAAAAACGCAGCCGCTACTTTCTAGTGGTTGTGTTTAACAATATAGCGTGAAAAGGAGCACAAACTTCGGCGCGCTCATGTGTGCCAGCGAGCACATCGGGCCGGCGATCGGGCGATGGCCTGCGAAGCGTGCCGTGCGCAGCGCGCACAGCCGGGGGGCAAGGACAATCGAGGAGGAAAACGCGGGAGTGGGCAAAAGTTTCGCTACTCTCAATATCAAGGGGTTTTAAAGCGAACATGGTCATAACGCCACCGAAGGTATCTAAGCGAAAGCTACTCGCATTTATTTTCACCTATACAACATATATGGCGCTGCGTTCGACAGGTCATTAAAGTCTCTGGAACAGCTAACGGCAGTCAATTGAAATGCTTTATAGGGCACAACGCAATCTTCACCGGGTCTCGTTGCAAAATTTGCATAGTAATAGTTTGTACATATTACTTCTCCCCTATCCTCTCTTCCTGTCCCCTCACCTCTTTCATTTCATTTCTCCATTCTGCCTGCTATCCTTTATTTCCGCAGCCCCAGCTCAGGTGCTTCAGTATCGATGGCAGATGCCGGGGCTAGCAAAAATCTTTTCCTTCCTTTTTACTATTATATTTAATAAAACCACTACCATAATTACTCATGCACGCATCAGTATGCAAAGGCAGTTCACGAAGTCTCTTTGGCGGCATGTACTGCTGCTGCTGCTGTTGTTGACAGGAAGAAAAGGAAAGTGCACGGGCTTGCTTACTGGCTCAAGCCGAACCACGCTCGCTGCCGCGTGCTGAAAGTAGGAGAGTTAAAGGATGGCAGAGGAAATATTGAAAGAAAAGGCGCGCTTTTATGCCCCGGGCCGATCCCGGAGGCTGTGCAATACCGGGCCGACGCGTGCTAGATGGCTTCAAACACTCCGGAATATTCCAAAAAATAAGTTTAATATCTTGGGTCCAAGGACCCGCAGGTGATATTAAATCAGGTATGTACTGTGGCGCGCTGCCTATCCCGTGAGCGGAACACACTCAACGCTACAGACGCCATGCCGCGTGTACTTGCCCGGTACACCAGAGCTTTCAATCTCTAACCAGGTTCAGCAGTCTATAGATAAACCGCAGCTAAATTCTCGCACAGCAGGTTTTAACGGTTGCTTTGCTATTTATCATTCATGCTTGAGCGCTATCAATCAATGGTGCATATTATACAAAATAGAAATCAATTATGCAAAAACTTCATTTGATTCAATTTCCAGTAAAACCAAAAATATCTTTTATTTATTTATTTATTTGCGAATACTACAGGCCATTCCAGGGCCCATGCAGGAGCTGATACAAGGCACAAAATATTTACAATGGCGGATCGAACAAGGGGGACAGGTATATGCACAAATAAGTACACAATACAATTTCATCATTACAAACGCATCACGGTGAGAATGTTGGATCAAGGTGAATAACATGTTGTAAGAAAGATTCGACTGTGCTGCAGTTCACAACAGTGGATGGTAGTTTATTCCAGTAATGGATAGCTGAAGGGATTAAGGAATATTTGTGAACATTAATGTGGCTTATGGGTTGACGAAGTGCTTTCGTATTGTTAGTCCTTGAGGAGTGGTAAAATGGTTCCTGAAGGTATGTTCCTTTTTTATGTTGAAGTGTCCGTGATAAAGTAGTTACAAGAACTTCAGTCTTGATACTACTCTACGCTGAGCTAGGCTGTGTAGATCTGCTTTCTTTGGTAGGTTAGAGATGCTGGAGTGCCTGGAATAGTTCGAGTATACAAAGCGTACTTGCAAGGTCCTGAATTCGTTCTAATCTCCCTATTAAATATTTCTGGTGGGGACTCCAAATAATACCAGCGTACTCTAAGGATGGTCTCACGAGGGTTTTGTGTGCATTACGTTTTACAGCAGAAGAAGCATTGCGTAATCTTCTTCTCAGGAAATACACTTTTCCCTGGACATTCTTGCATATGCTACTTACATGTTGTTCTCAGCTCAGATTGCTTGATAGCGTCACCCCTAGGTATTTTACAGAACTGGTTTTTACGACTGGGACATTATTTAAAGTTTATGAAAAATCTAGTGGCGTTTTTCTTGTTCGTAAAAACTATGCTATTTGTTTTGACGGCATTAAGTTTCATTCCCCAATAATTGCACGAAGTCTAAATGGATGATAAAGAATCGTTCAGTTTAATCTGATCTTCTACAGAATCTATTAACCTATACACAACGCAGTCATCCGCGAAGAGTCGGATTTGCACCCCCGGCTCAACGCATGAACGGATATCATTGATATATATTAAGAATAACAAGGGTGCAAGAACTGAACCCTGAGGTACTCCTTAATAAACATCCAAGTTGCCAGGTACGGAATTTTTCAGTTTGTCACATTGTTTACGGTTTTTCAGAAAGCAGTCAATCCATGAAATTACGTCATTTTCATTACCTATAGCCTGGAGTTTTCTAAGTAAGGCTTGATGAGGAAGTAAGTCAAATGCCTTAGAAAAGTCTAAGAAGATGGCATCTAACTGACTCCTTACATTGAGGGCATTTGCGATATCGTACGTTATCTCTGCCAACTGTGTGGTTGTTGATAATCGGGATAGAAAGCCATGTTGCCGACTGTAGAGTAGATGATTAATTTCTAGGTGATTAATAAGTGCTCTGTAAATAATATGTTCTAGCAGTTTACAACTACACCTTGTTAGAGAGACCGGCCTGTAGTTATTTATTTCGTTGTTGGGACCTTATGAATTGGAACTATTTCAGCACAGCGCCAGTCATCCGGAATTGTTATGGTTAGCATTGACAGAGTGAATATTCTAAATAAATATTTTGAAACCCATGATGCGTATTTGCTTGAAAAACTATTTGAGATATCATCCATCCCCGTAGATTTCTTTGTGTCTAGTTTTCGCAGTAAGCAGAGAATGCCATCCTCGCTTATCCAGGCAAGTTCCTGAAGCCTTACGTGAGAAGACACTGAAAGAAGGAGTTGAAATTCGTAGAAATGGTGTCAGAATCAGTAATGATAGCTTGGAATTTTTATTTCGGAAACTGTGGATTGCTCGCTTGCAAGATAGCGCCAAAAGTTGTGCGGGTCATGCCTCATAAAGGACGGCAGCGTCTCCGAGAAGAAACTTGTTTTATCATTTCGAATTTTATCGTGCAGCGTGCTGATAAGGTGTACGAGATCGCCTGACGAGCAATGCTTGCGCCACCGCTTAATCTTTCTTTTCAGGTGAATAATTTCTCGCGTTATCCACGCATATTCTCGGTTGACGCGTATTCTCGCAGAGGAATATAATGCTGCTCGCAGAACTGAACAACTTTTTTGAAATAAGACCATAAAGCGCAAACGTCACTCAATGTTTCATATTCTGGGAAACAAGCTTCCAGGTGAGCTAAAACAGAAGTATCATCAGCCCGCTTGTAAACTTTGACAAAGGTAACGGATGGTTTTACAGGGCTGTGTGAAATATGGAATGGACATGAGAGGATTATCATTTTTTGGGTCCGAAATTCTATCGTCGATATTTAGCGACCAGTTTTCCAGTGAGCTGCTAACGAGCATGAGGTCAAGCAGAGAAGAGCATGTGCCGACAGTTCGAGTATCAGAGGTACCTAATTGATTTAACTGGAAACTAAATGCACTTAGTAACAGCATTTCAGCACTTTTCACTTCTTTGTTGTCATGGGACATTTCTGACCAATCAATACCAGGTAAGTTGAAGTCTCCTGTGATGATTATTTTTGATCTTTAATTTGTATGTTGTGTCAGATAGTCGTGCATTACTTCGAGATACTCGGCGGGAGCGTTCGGGGGTCGATATACACCTCGGAGCAGTATGTGTTTGCCCGCGTATTCTAAGTTACACCATACACTTTCGTGTCCATCAATGTCATCCATGCGGGAGAATGTAATGTTGTTTTTAACTGCAATTGCTACTCCTCCGCCTCTGGCACCTCTGTCTTTGCGGATAAGCTTGTACGATGGTGGGACTTCAGAGTCCTGCACCTCTGCATGCAACCATGTTTCGGTAATAACCAGGATGTGTGGCTCATAAGATAGTATTATGCGTTCTAGAAGATCGAATTTGTTTAGTACACTTCGCGCATTAAACTATATAACTCTCAGAACTTTATTCGAACTCTTGATTTGCGAGGAGTAGAAGTATTGGGACGAGTTTCCTCCATTCTGCAATTTCGTTGCGAATTCCAGATGTACAACTTTCCGCCCATTTTCAATTTGTCAAACTTAAGAGTCGCTTTCGATTCATTTGCTCTTTCATCTGCTGTGGATAGCCAAAGGTTTGAGCGTATGTCTCTTTGAAAAGTCTTCAGCTATTGAAATATTTGATCCTTTCAGCTTGAAGCAGTTAGACAAAATCTTAGTTTTTTCTGAAAAATCAAACAATCTCAGCATAATCGGACGGAAGCTGTCGCTCTGGGGATTTCCGATTCTCTGTACTCTTTTTATCGACACTAAGTCAACTCCAAGAACCTATTTGAAAATATCTTGTTTGACTTTATCCTCTAGTGTTTTTGAATCTTCCTCCGGCTCTTCTTTCACACCGTATATGACAAGGTAGTTGCGCTGGCTTCTATTTTTTAAATCGTCTACCTTGGCTACTATCTCTAGCATCTGTTTATTAGGACTCAGATAGGTTGCGTCGCATTCTGCAATTTTATCTTCACATTGCTTAAGTCGACTCATTTCTGTCTCAATTACTGTGATCCTGTCTTGGATGCTACAAACAGTTGATTCTACCTGTATCAGGTTCGTTGTTAGTTGTTTCAAAACTTTGTTGGTTTTCTCAGGCTCTTTGAGAATTTTTTGCAGTATTTCAGTATTAGAGCTACAGTCTCAATTTGAATCAGTACCCGGTCCCGGGTTCAGTTCTACATCCCCAGATGTTAGTAACAGCAATCTAATTACATCAATACAATCAATCAATGCAGAAACAAGAAATTGTGGACTTGGTAGCACCATCAAAGCAAGATTCATCTCGAATAGAAGAGAATGAGTATTTATCACCAACCTGGGCAATCAAGACGAAATGCATGAGCATCAAGACTTTCATTTGAGCTAGTTGGTTGTAGCTTGACATAATACGCCTGTACGCTTTTTGCGTAAACCATGGATGAGCATCCTTGCTCTTTCGGTGCCACCAAGTCCACTGAAGGCATGGCTGTTGGTGCTCCTGGTTATATAGCTGTGCTGACGTTCTTCTGATGACGTCACTGCCTGGGTTAGGTGGTATGGGCGTAGCACGCGTGGAAGGGAGTTGAACGGTGGCGATTTTGTTCCGTCGATTCAGTTGAGCGGTTCACAGGATACAAAATGCTCGCATCTGGGCAAGCATGCGCAGAATGTCCATCGACGAACCCGGCCGACGACAGGGCCATCTGGGCAATCAAGAAGAAATGGATGAGCATCCTTGCTCTTTCGGTGCCACCAAGTCCACATTTACTTTTGATTATGAAAAATATGGGCATTATATAACTCAAGTTCATCATTTCAGATATCTAGGCGTCACTATAACTTGAAATCCAAACTGGCATACATACATCAATACCATATGCTCACAGACTGAAACCAACTCTGGTTGATAAGAAGAAAACTGAAGCTTGCTTCCACAAAAGCAAAACATACAAGCCTATCTCACGCTGGTACGACCGACACTGGAACATGCGAGCGTGATATGGGATCCGCATCAGAAAAACCAAATTGACAGGATCGAAAAAGTTCAGAGAAGGGTGGCTAGGTTTATTTTGTCAAAATACAGATTTACAGATTCAGTGAACTAAACTTGCCTCAACTTTTAATCGAAGGAAGGTCGCCAGGCTAAAAGTGTTTTATCTGATATATAATAACCACTTCTACTTGAAACAGCGTTCCTCTAGAGCTGTGAGATCTCACGAAGATCAGGTTACATCCATAATGGCCCGAATCAATTCATTTAAATACTCCTTCCCAGAACCATAGCTGAATGGAATTCTTGCTTCAGGACCTTTTACAAGCAGACAATCTACAACAATTTGAAAACTTATCTCTCCCGTTATTTAAGCCCATAGAAACCATTTCCCATTGCTGTCATTCATTATGTTCTCTACCTGCGTTCTTATTCTCGGTGGCCTGAAACCGAGCGTAATATTATGAACACTTACCTACTGACACACTTGTGGCTTTATCTGCTGGCAACATGATTGATGATTTCATATAAGTTTGTATGATGATTTCATATATTTTGTACTTGCGGCTGTGAGCACTTCTTGAGTCGTATGCATACACCGTGTAACGACCTTACGGTGGACAGTACCATGAAATAAAAAAATAAATAAATAAATAAATAAACAAATAAATAAATAAATAACTGCTTCTCTCGGTGTCCAGAAGTACGCTTGTTGGTTTTTGGTGTGTTTTACGCTTGTTTTACATAGTTCAGATTCTCATCTCTGCCAATTATGCTAACAAGCCTCAAGTTAAAGCCAACAGTAATTAAAAATAATATATATATATATATATATATATATATATATATATATATATATATATATATATAATATATATATATAAGTATAAAACGTTAAAATTCACTGCGGCTTCCCGCATCGGAAGATTGCGAAAGCGTTGACGCGTCCTCGACACAAGTCGCCTTTAAATTTTGGCGCCATGGTTGTTTTCTCGTTCACTTGATTGATTGGTTATCGACAAACCCTGATTATACCCTCGTTTCATCCTGGCAACGATTTCGAGTTTTCAAATTTACCGCCACGCTTAGTTCCCGCCCGCTCACTATATATTCGTCCAGTCTATTTACCCGTACTCGACTTCATTTTCCAAACTTCCGGGATTAATTACATTAATTAACATCATTTACTCTGATAACAAATCTTTTCATCTGTCACCCATTTTGGAAGTTCAAATTTGGCGCCACGGTTCCTTCCCGTCCACTTACTACATATCCGTCCAGCCTATTCCGCCATCCTTGAATTTGCTTTAATTAATTACCTAACAAATCTACGACACTTAAACATTTTTGGATGAGTTATCACTCATAAAATACATTTCAATTCATTTCGAACTTTATTTGCACTCCTTTGCCCATTTTTGCATTATTTCGGCATAAACTGCTGTTTTCCCGTCCGCTTGCTATGTAGACGTCCGCCCTACTTCAACGGTTTTTGAAAGTTCTAGGTCTAATTAATTAACTAATTATCCGATTCTCACCACATTTGCCATTGCTGTCATTCATTATGTTGTTTACCGACATAGTCTACCGAAGCTTTCGCTTCAGAAAATATATAAACGTCTGCGGCAATACTTCCCACCAGAAGTAACCATGGCGTTCCAATTCTGAGTGTTGCGTCATATGTTTTCAAGATTTGTGGGGCTGGTTGCTGCGGGGCTTATTACGCTAGAATAACAGCTACCTTCCATTCCTGCCTCAGCACATTCGCTAAATAGGAGCACAGCCTAGAGCTAGCCAGAAGCGCTTGAAAATCTATTCAGCAGCATGTGATGCGCTTGTGTTTAGAACTAAAAGCACACGCTGCAATAAAATGGGATTTTCTGCAGTATGCTATCTCATTTACAACAAGAGATCAAACGGTGTATTTCGTCAGGCAAATGCATTTTGAAACTTACGACGCTTTTTTAGGAAATAGCTTTTCTCATTGAGATAACTACACAGTGCCTCCCGAGTGGCTGCTGTGAGAAAGGCGCAGACACGGAACCCGATTTTTCCCGCACAATGGCGCACCCGGCCGTGATAACGCCCCTATACAATGCGTAGCGCTGCGTGTCCCGGACAATAGACACGGCTCTGCAGTCTGGAGAGACTTGGCTTCTATTGATTGGGCACATGCAAGAGCACGACCTTTCTGTCCCACAGAGAAAAGCGTCTGCGCTGTGAGACGTGGCAAGGAAGCCAGTTGTGACACACTGTGGTGGTGCCACACCCACCTTCATTTGGTTTTCTCGAAAAGCAGTCAGAGAACGATAAGAATGATAAATTAAATTAATCGCACGGCAACCATTATTTGATGTTGTACTATTCACAACAAATTACCAGTACACCGCGAATTTCCCAGCAGCACCGTCGCGTGAGGCCTTATTACCAAATTGCATTGGTGCAACCTAGATAAATTACACTCCGTACATGACACCTTAGTTCTTGCCAGAAAGAATGAGTGCCTATTTGTCAATGCTATGTGCATGTAACCACGTTTTCCGGAATGAATGAAAATGCTGAACGCGCATGTAGATTGAACAGAAACACAGCGGTTCTTTCAAGAATTAAAAAAGGAGCTTCTCGGTAATGCGATTTCTTAGCGGATCTGCTGCTGTACTGGGAACGTAGGCGATCGCATGCAGAACACGCATTGCCGAAAAGAGGCGTATCTGGATTTTGACTGGGCCACGCGCACCGCGTTCCGCCTCCTATGAGGCTATAGCCTCGTGCAAACGACCAGTGCGTTCCCAGCGTGCGCCTGGCGCCATCTCTGGCGAGTGGCGCATACCATTATCAATTTAGTACCTAGTGTGTACTTCTAGTATGCATTGTAGGGACTTGACGAATCTGAGAACAAGCCCATAGTTATGCAAATGAGGTAAAGCACAAAACATTTGCAGAATGAAGCGAATACTACGTAGGCTAGAAATTTATTTCCAGAGACTCTACTACGGAAGAATCTACTTTAAAACCAAGATTCCTCCGGGTATTGAGAACTATTTAACAAGATTGTATAATTTCATCACGCACTGAAAAATAGGCTTTGAAATCGAATGTTCATGCATTCTTGTTTTCATTGAAAGAAACGAGTGAGGCATCGCGTTTCGGACAACTGTTTATCGCCAAAATTCGAAAATTCAATATTGCAGCTCAGCATATGATTGCCATTTACCGTGGCTTAACCAAGAAAATCTTCACGTTTGTTCGAGAAAATAAAAATGATGTTCATTCTTTCACCCATACGCTATAGAATTTCCTTTACATACTGTTTCGAAAGTCACGTGGTTCCTGGGACGGAACAGCTGTCATCATCACCATCGAAATTTTACTGATATTGAAACAACTTTTTTATGGTAATTGATGACGTGGAGACTAGAAGTTCTGCTGTTTGGTTGTTGTTTTTCAATGCTGTGATTTTATTTTTCGAACATGCTGAAGAAATGCATTTTATTCCAATCCCTTTAAGGTCACCTCATAATAAGAGCATTAAAATTATCACCATAGCAGCCAGGTTAGGACCGTGCAAAGCAGTGTTGCCCGACGGCGAGCTGTGTCCTGTGCCTCCTGAGCTCACCTCATCTCGATCATTTTCTTGATCTCATCTGCCCACATTTCATCTTACCGATCTCTCACGCTCCACGTACCTTTCGTTCGAAATAATTGTCTTACACCACCGGGACGTCTGCAATTTGTTCTTCACATTCTGTGCCCGCTTAAATCCAATGTAGAGAAGTTGTACGCAAAGTAGGAAACGAGCATATATAGCTTCCACCGAAAATTGCAGAATGATTCTCTAGATGAAGTGTTTCTCGACCGCAAAATTTCCACCAATATTTCAACGATCTGTTGATTCCACGCTGTACTTTCGGTATCAATTCTGCGCACTCTATATGTCTTTCCCGCAGCTTATCGATTCTCTTTGTGTTTACCTCGGATCTTATCGCCGTGAAAAACAAAATGTCTTTCATAAAGTCTACACAAAAATGCTTTTACGCTTCTGGGGAGCTACTGTGACAACCGCTGCTGTGGCAGTTCACCCTCGCAGAGTATCCTACTTGCTCGGCTTCCATAACTGTCCGCCACTTTATTCATAACACCTGTACGTGAGCATCCGGCATAGTAATGCTACTGAATTATTGATCAGTGGCCGCATATTGCATGCTGCATTATAGGGGCTGGTTGCCTGGGCGTTATGCATTCCGCCTCAATCTTTATTCCTCCCCGAGACATATGTGCAGTGCATTGAGAACTGCGATCAAGAGGCAGCGCTTCTCGGAAGCATGCTGCTCTCAAGCGTTCAAGATTGAACCGTGCAGGTCTGATAGCCGTCGCTTCGCGCTTTTATAGCTTCCAATGCACTGTTCTCAATTGAGGTATCATAGGCTGTACGTATGCAGTCCGCGCGTGTGGTTGTACTCACGGCGCGATCACAATACTGGGCCGGTACGCAAATGTCCCACCTCAAGATTTTCGATGAATACCTATAGTGCAACTTGCCTATCACCCTATTCTTTTTGCATTACTGTACTGGTGTCGATGAAGAGCCTAAGAGATTCGAGAAGGTGCGAGGAATATAATTGGCCTTACGCCTGTGTGTTTTGGTTCGCGTAGGGCTAAATGTAATGCTTTTCGAATTAGCTCTAACTAAAACTTGCAAATAAGCAGCTCTCAGAATCCTTTGACACGATAAGACGTTAAGAAACCGCTGTGTCTTCAGTATTACTTCAAGAGGCGGTTTAGAGGAGACATCTCGCATCTCTTTATCCATTACCTTTAAAACCCGGAGGTAGATTTTTTCGTTTGTCAATCCCGAATCCAGGAACTTGTAGGAACAAAGAAAAACAGCAAAAACATTTCTTGATTCTTTTAGCATTTTTCACAGAGAAAGGCGTGATATTTATCTGAAAGCGATGTTGGATAATTTTTTGCGCTTCGAGAAGCAACCACACAAATCCTTCAAAAATGTTTGGTGGGCCAGTGGGTATTAATACATGATGAACCTGAATCACGTGACAAAAGAAATGTTTTTCTGCTTCAGAGACAGAAGCTTCTTTCTATTAAACCCTTCGGGTGATAGCGCTCATACTCTTTCTTTCTTCAACTCTATCTGTAACGAAAAATTAAGTGTTCTGTTCCTTTCATTATGCACGCAAAATGTTCAACACATAGAGGGAATGGAACTGGTGGTTCGAAAACTACATGCCTTAGCGGTCTTTCTCGAAATGAGTGCCGGATGGTGGGTGTTGGCGCTCGTTAAAGGTGAAATACCGCTTGTGGATTTGTGAATGGGGGGAGGGGGGGGGGGGGGCGTGAGCCTATGAGAGAGGTGGGTTTGGTTGGAGAATGTGTCTAGGGAAGAATTTGCGTATCTAGTGCGTGAACATGAGAAGCATTTGTGACTTTTCTGTGAGGTTAAGAGGATTTCAGACTAAATAGTGAATGGTGTTATAAAAGGAAGAAATTAAATGCACCTCGTGGTGTAATGCATAATGAAAGGCCGACAAATAGATATGAGCTAAGAACTTTTCACTCAGCTCCTAAAGAAAATAATTGTTCCCGTTATTAATGCTCTTTCAATACCTTCGGGCCCCTTGTCCACCTCTAACCAGCCATAAGGCGGATGTAGAGGCGTCAAATACTTTAGCTATCTCACAAGACTGGTGACTGTTCGGGAGGCCAGCCACCGATTACGGAGCATAAGAAAACCATCACACGCGTGGCATAGCTAAACATTCCGGTGCCTGTAAGTTCACATTCAAGCAAGAAAGGACGTGAGAAATAATCATATCAGGAACTGCAGGCCTGCAAATTCTCAACATCGGGCCATCCCTGCGGGTAGTAAAACGACCATCTAGTGATTTCCTCTATGCTTAACGGACGTCTTTCCTGGCACGGAGATAAGATGAAAAGCCACCACTGGAGGTTACGTCCGACAGTGAAATCAAAGAGAAAAAAACTGCAGAGAATGTTTACTACATTGGAATCAGTGCGAAAACATGGATTTGTGCTACGAAGGAACCGAGCATGAGCGCGCAGTGCCGCGGGATGGAGCGCTCGCTCTAGGCCAGCTGACAGACAGACAGACAGACAGACAGACAGACAGACAGACAGACAGACAGACAGACAGACAGACAGACTGACTGACTGACTGACTGACTGACTGACTGACTGACTGACTGACTGACTGACTGACTGACTGACTGACTGACTGACTGACTGACTGACTGACTGACTGACTGACTGACTGACTGACTGACTGACTGACTGACTGACTGACTGACTGACTGACTGACTGACTGACTGACTGACTGACTGACTGACTGACTGACTGACTGACTGACTGACTGACTGACTGACTGACTGACTGACTGACTGACTGACTGACTGACTGACTGACTGACTGACTGACTGACTGACTGACTGACTGACTGACTGACTGACTGACTGACTGACTGACTGACTGACTGACTGACTGACTGACTGACTGACTGACTGACTGACTGACTGACTGACTGACTGACTGACTGACTGACTGACTGACTGAGGTTGCTGAGAGGAAGAAGAAAGAGGAATGTGCACAGGCCTGACTACTGGCTCAAGCCGAGCCACGCTCGTTGCCGCGTGCTGAAAGATGGAGGAGTAAAGGATAAGAGAGCAAAGAGTGAAAGAAAAGACGCGACGCGATAATATGCCCGGGCCGATCCCGGAGTCAGTGCAATACCGGGCCGACCCGCGCCAGAGTGCTTAAAGCCAAGCACTTCGCCACATTCAAAAAATAAGTTTAATATCTTAGGTCCAACGACCCGCTGCAGATATTTAATCAGGTATCAGGTATCATGTATACGCCAGCTGCGAACAGACAACGATTCGATGCGTACTAATGCCGACAAAAATCTCTCGTTAGCTGTGAACAGACAACGAAAGATTTTTGTCGGCGTTAGTACCCATCGAATTAGTGCTTACACACTTATGAAATATTGAGACAGCTGCTGAATCTGAAGTCTGCCCAGACATCTGCTCGTTGAAGATAGCCAGCAAGAAATCGCGAGCGTGAATACCTGCGACAGAAATAATTTCAGGTAGGGTTTGCGCTGCCGAAGTGGAGGCCCAATTTCAAATATTTCAGCAGCTTGCCTGTGTTCGTCATTCTGGATAGGCACACCATTTTCTGAGAGAAGAAAATTAGCTAGTCATACATTCCATTAAACGCCAATATATACCGCACACTCGATTTCATCTACAATGCGTCTGTTTTGTGCTTACGATTGCTGATATCAATGTGTTGGGTCGTTTCTTTGTGTGCCACTGATGACGCCCAAGTATTGTGTATAAAAGATCACTCGTTCCCTCCATTAAAACCAGTTTTAAGTTCGCGCTCTATGTTGTTGTCTCTCTTCTCGTTCTGTGAAAATTAAGGGCTTCGATCCACCATGTTTTCTCAATATTCGCCTGGTCATCACTGCAGTAAAAATTTTATGAGTGCCAAGCTACCTAATTTTTAATTTTGACATTGTGTATATTATCGTGAAGAGAGCTTTTTTTCTTTTCGTTGCTACATCACCGGCCGAATAACAGCAAGACTCTTTGAATTAGAACGTACATTCTTCTAGGCATTTATACCAAAATTGCCTCTAATGCTCTGTTCTTGCCGCTATCCTGGACAAAGACAGTACGAAAAGGAGGACGCCCAATGACATCATTGCACTGCAACTAAAACCTTGCTTTTAAAAAGGCGCATGCGGTTCCTACTCTTTTAGTATTCTACTATATAAAGTAGTATAAAACTCATTTTGCTTTTCTCTCATAGGTACGCTCTTCGATCGATTTTATACTGGGTCCAAATAAAAAGTAATATATGCATAAATTCAGCAGAAAACAATTTTCCGGCACCTTGAGCTTGGCGCATGATAGCCTTAGATGGTTATGCGCCGTTAAACCCAACACAACGACAACATAATATATGCATAGATATCGGAAGGCGCAGTGCCAAGTTGAAGTAAAAACAGCATCCGTGGTCATGCCACTCACTATCTGGAAGTTAGCGGCCGCGCATAGCAGTCATGCAGTGAAATGCAAATATGAGCGTCTGCGTCATTGCAAGGACGAGTGCTTCGAGCAAGGCCGCGGGCAACGTATGAACTATGGCAATGAGAATAACATTTGGTCAATCGCATATTCCTGGCTAGAAGCAATACCGCTTTTACCTTGTCGCCTTTACGAGGAGCTGACCTGAGAACTATGAAAGAAATGTTTTATGATTTAAAGAAAACATCACCTTTAGTTTGTTCATTGCTTGTTACGCATAATTATTCAAGCAGATTTCAAAAGCACCATAAAATTTGCGAGTCATTTTCAGGTCGCAATTTCTATTTCGTTGTTCCATTTCGGAGCCAGAGCAACTTTTACCAAAAATCACACGCACACCTCCTGTCTGTTTTTCGTTCGACCAGCAGAAATATGTTCAGAAAGATTTGCCAAACAGAAAAAGTTCCTGCCGACCAGTGCAACCTAATTTTATCGGCGCATTCATTGTACTTCCCATAAAAGCCTACTGCAGAGAAAGTTTACCAAGTTGGATTTCGAGAGTAAATGACTTTCTTGTTTTTTGCTTAGCTGATTCTTTGCAGTCCTCGTTTGCATTGCTCTTTCTCGAAAGCACCGATGCCAGCACTTTCAGTCTTTCTCAACTTTTTCTGTAACTGAAGAAACAGAATCTCCGCGAAATTAACTAGACTCAGAATTCACGAACGTCCATATCCAAAGCACGTTACGACAGAGAAGTCAGAAGTGAACAATGCTTCATTGCCGAAGCTTCGAAGAAGTCAGAAGTGAACAATGCTTCATTGCAGAAGCTTCGAAGAAGATTCAATTTTTTGCTCATGCGCAGATCAGACGGGGCGTAAGGAGCAAAGTTTGCTTTTGTATACGTAATCCTGCCGTATTTACAAGCTCTTACAAAGGGTTTGTTTTCCTTAAGTGCTGTGAGTGGTTCTAATGCAGAAAATATAAAAGTTTGACTAACAGCCCACACATACAAAATCCAAAGTTTGAAATGAGATGTATTACAACCGCACACTCTTTTGTTTTCGGAGCCGCCAATCCGACCCAAGTCATCATTCCAGGCTTTTGCGCCTTGAGAACTCTATGTCCGGGAACTTTTTACTACTTGTGCATATTTGTTGCGAGAAACGCACCTACATCAAAATGGCACTAACTGCCGCCAGTTATTGCTTGCTGTTTATGCAGAGGTAGGCGCTCAAATAAGATTCTCCGGCTGATTAAAGTGCACATCTAAATATTATTTTATATTAGCTGTGTCCTGAAGAACAGTCCTCTCAAAGCTGCTAAGACAAATTGGAGTAAATGTGCAAGACGTTCATCGAATGTTTTTTCACTGAATACTATGGTTAATAGAGCATTCTTCACGCAGTTTCTTTTCGTACATTTTTCTTTATTAGAGACTCATTTCTCCCCCAGTGCAGGTTAATAGGAGCGCACGCTGCAAACCAACTATTTTAACGTCAGTGACTGGGCGAGTGAACGAAGTTAATGACCGGCCAGAAGATTCTGATTTAATGGCCACATCAGTGCATATTCGATATCTGCATGAAATTCTGATCTTGATAACGACACACTTCCACTACCACTATACGAAGTTCCACGCCTATATTTGCAAAAAAATGTTGCTTTGCATTCAGCGCCAAAAATATTTTACCCGGATAACCACAAAATTTATTCCCAAAATACGACTCGAATTCGGCAAACCTTTTTAAAGTAGTCATAATTTTTTGGTCTGTATAGTTCAGATCTAAAGACGTATTAGTTCATTGGTTTCTGGCTAGAATTAACCCAGAAAGTTGAACAAAGTAAAAGCTGATTTTGAGGGTGGCTGTCCCTTAGTGTATACCATATTAATGGGTCACAGGGTGCTGAAATATGCCGTATTTATTTGATCTGATGTGCTGTAAAAGACTGCAAAGTGCCTTGACGTTTTTCCGTCCTAAAAACAAGGTTTCATCATTCGTAGGAACGTGCGCTTCTCAGCACGTTAGAATCGTCGCCGGAGCTCTCGTTGTCATCTAAAGACCTCTCCACTTCGCAAAGGAAGAGAGAGTCACTGTCGGAAACAAATTGTAGACCCTGATCCTCTGCAAAGCTGCTCTAAGGAACTGCTAAAAGCAGCAGCTCTTTTTCTCAGTACATCGTCGCCATCGGCTTTCTTCATTGTGACGTCATTCTGAAAGGACTGTTGAGAGGCTTCAAAAAACGAGCTCAAGGAACGAAACGCATTTTTTCACCGATAACTACTGCACTCTAGTGCATAAATGGCAAGTAACGCAATTACCGAAATTTACTCGTCTTTGGCGTCGGCCGCAGATAAACATGGGGCCGGACCAGTGTGACCCACCGTTGGTATTATTGGGGCAGTCTCCCAGGACAAGTACTGTGGGAGTTGGCTGTTAAAGGGTTAAAGAATAAAAACGCGCTCATACTAGCGCTGCTAAAACACATATAATATGAGATATCATGATTCGCATTTTCGATAAGAAGTGCAACGCTTCTCATAACACCAGAGCGAGAAACAATACGGGTTGTGTAATTTTAACGCATGTTGCAGTACGCGAATTTTTTGCACTATTTGCTGCCGTTAAGGAGCAAGCTGAGAAAAACAGATGACGAGAAATTTTAGTTGAATGACGAAATCATGACCATGTACTTTGCATTATCCTTTTGCCCGCAAGTTTGAGATAATGCAAAAGTGGCCTTCACATTACTGTGCGTGCCTAGAGGAATTATAAAACAAGAAGGCGCTCAAAAGGTATTAAACTAAGTGTAAAAACAAAAAACACACTGCGGAAGAGACGTTGCAATTAGAGATTAGAGATGAGCAACCTGAGACGGGCTCGACGCGCTTGCTAGGTGTTGCCTGGCGTTCCGATACCGGGTGCACAAACACTGAATTTTTTCGTCATACTTAATTCGAAAGAAGGCTCAAATATCTCTTGCGTATCTTCTTTTAATGTTCTTTGATGATATGTTTGTCTTCTTCTATTTTCATATCAATGCTTTATGATCAGAGTCCTTCAAAGCTTTACGTTCCTCTGAAAACGAGATGTTTTCATTGGTGTTGAGCTTCAGAAGTTAAATCGAACTTGAAAAAGAACAGACGCCTTCTCTGCGCTTGTCTGTTGCATCTGACTAGAGTTTCAGTTAAAAAAAATGTTTCTTTTTTCTTCTTCTAGAGATTACTCCCGACCTATGAGGGCGTTTTCTTTCAAATGCACTCGCCGTGTTTGATCCAACGCTGTGCAGAATAAAAATAATCCCGTGACTTGTGTTCTACAGTGACTCACATCATTTCCTTTCGAGTATTGTTACGCATGCTTTCATTCGCTCAAAGCTTAATAAACACAATATAGCATACACCGCACGAAGAGTGGACACCTTAAATAATGAAAAAAAACTCAAAGGAATGCACCGAGCATAGCACATTGCGCGTAAAAATCTGATTTTGCAAGTTCTCATCCTTTGCGCCAACATTCTGCTTGCCTTGTCATGTGTCAGACACAAATATACCTTTTCTTGAGATCAGTGGATCAATTGGCCCCAATAACGCGATATGCAAACTCTGGACACTTAGAAGTGATAGCACGCAAATGAGTGGCTATTTATTTTCCGCAGGTTTTCATTTGGAAGACATTCTACTATAAGAACACGAGTTAGGTATGAGTCACTTAAAGGGCGCTGTATTTGTTATAGAACTAGCTAGTATATAAATACTTGCCGCATTCGCACCAAGCGCTGCGCGTTGATTATCGTAGTCCTCATGCGTCCGCAAACAGCTGAAACAGACAGGTGTGTTCTGGACGAACGAGAACGAGACGTTTATTGCCGTCTTAAGACGGCCCCCAACAAAAGTGAAAAAAGAAATTGGTGAAGACGGGCTGATGACCAGGATTGTGCATGTGGGATGAAGAGGCGCTGGAAACGTAAAAGCGGAGCGGCGAAAATGTAGGGCTACGGACAGAAACAGACGGAGCTTCGCAGATAGAGGGTGCGAAACAGCAGCGACAGAGCGGCGAAGAAAGAGGGCACCGCCAAACTTAATTATAACATAGAGGCTGTTGGAGCAGGCAGCACCGAAATGTCGGCGTAGTAATGAGTGGCTCCTGTAATAGTGTTAAGCATGAAGCGAAAAACGCATGAATTGGAAAGTGCAGGTGGTGACCGCAAATCCGGATCGCTACCGTGAAATGACTAGAAGGATAAGAATGGTGTGGAGCGCATTTGGCAGCTTCCTTCAGGTCATAAATTGCAGTTCATCCTTATTCCTCGGAGGAAGGCATATAAGAGTTGTATCTTACCGGTACTTACCTATGAAGCAGAAACATGGAAGCTAACGAAAAGGCTTCAACTTCAGGAAAGCTCAGCGAGCAATGAAAAGAAACTTGATAGGTGTAGCGCTAAAAAATACGAAGAGGGCAGAGTGGGTCAGGGATCAAACCCGTGTTAATGACACCTTGGTCGAAATCAAGTGGAACAAATGGGCCTGGGGAGGGCATGCAATGCGATAGCAAAATGACCGATGGTCGATAAGAGGAACAGACTGAATTCCAAAGGAAGGGAATCGCAGCAGGGGGCGGCAGAAAGTTAGGTGGCCCGATGAGATTAAGAAGCTTGCGGGGATGCAGTGGCCGCAGCCGGAACAGGAGAGGGTTAAGTGGAGAGACGCGGGAGATGCCTTTGCCCTGCAGTGGTCGTAGTCTGGCTGATGATGATAGAAAAACGGCGAGTGGAAGCTCATGTTCTCGACACTTAGCGTAAGCGTAAGTAAAGACAATGGAAAGAACAATAAACGAAAGGGGGCGGTGGCATCGTTGTAGCATATTATGTACGCATAAAGCAAACCCCAATGCAAGGAAAAAGCACATGCACCCAAGTTGGATCTTTCGGCTACCAAAGCAATAACTGCCTTTTCAGGCAAACAGTTTTATGGCCTGTATGTGAGCGCATATTAATTCGAGGTTTTCCTCACGATTTTTGGGACGGCATTCTGCACATCATGTTTGAGTCTCTATTGGCTGGGGGTACACTTGCTTAATAACGTTTTATGGTCTTACTCATGCACCATAAAGCCCTGCGAAATCTATAGTGTTGTAAATAGTGGGGCTTTCGTCCATTTTCACTGTGCTAGAACTAAAACCACCGGTCTAAGGTTTCGCCGATCTTTGTTTGCCCGAAGCCTACGGCAGGTGGCCTACCTGCCATGGTTGGCAGGTGGCAACCAGCCCACCGTGTCGCCACACCACGCGCCTACCTGTGTCTCACAAGCGTCACCGGAGCCAGCACCTAGCTGCCATCGGAGGGCAGTGGCGCATCGTGTATCCGCTGCAGCACTGCGCCAAGATAAGTGCTCCGAGCGATATATCAGAATAATGTAGAGGACTAATCCCACATTGCGATTTCTCCGATGTTTGTCTGAAAGCTGCTTGACCTTGAACATTAAGCCTCGCAACGAACTCTATGTGAATCTAAACGTGTAGCGCATGTATTCGCATTTGGCCTAACTACGCTATCATCCGCAGTTTGGTTTTACTTTCTAGCCCGAACTATTCTCTTAAGCAGAAGCTCCCTGACGTAAATAAATGACACTGTTTAGCACCATAGCTGTGCTGTTGCATATGCGACGTCAAGCTTAAATATTTGTGCACGCGTACCATCACTACACTTTAAAAACTAAGTGGAAGACCGATGTGGTGGCCCACCTGATGTGCTCCGGGCTGCAGCTTCCAATGGTGATATAAAAGCCTGCGCTGTTTGCTCAGTGTCGTCGCCTACGCGCATTGCTTCCTAGCGCGACCTGACACTGTGTTTGACGGTGCATTCTTCGAGAGCAGTCTTGCAGAAACGTGCACAACGGAGCGCGAAAAGCCTTTCCTTGTTCGGGGTCTCATAGAGAAGCAGGTTCTGTTGGCTGCACTCTCGAGGAAGTGGAATAGCAAGCCCCGAGTGAACCGTTATCTGAAGCGTCAGGCAGCCACATCATACATGCGAAGTCGGGCGACCTCCGAGACTTCCTTTAGTGATGCCCGCCCGCGCTAAGTAATGTTTGGAAATTTGTAATGCCTAGGTAGCTAAGCTCCACTTTCTGTTTCAAACACTGCTGGGAGGAGAGGATTTCCTAGCAGTGATAAATTTTATGCCTGTTCTCACAAGGATCATAGATTTTCTCCTGCAGCGGCGCTAATAAATGGCCATGAGCAAAGGGGCGGTTTTGCTGTATGGTGTAGTCAATTTTATGCTGATTTGATAAGCCTGGCTTAGTTTGAGCTTATTTTTTAGTAATAGGGGAAGGAATCGAGGTGATTTTGAAAGTTTGTCGACCGTGCTGTGTCCACTGAGGATCAAACAGAACCACTCCGGCTTTTTAGGGTGACGTTAGTGTGCAGTATTCTTTGCTTTGCTTCTAACGCTAGGATTCCAACACGAACTTAGTTTAGTTTATGTGATTTTAACGTCTCAAAGCGACTCAGGCTATGACGCCTTACTGAAGGGCTCCGGAAATTTCGACCATCTGATGTTCTGTAATGTGCACTGACATCGCGCAGTGTACGGACCGCTCGAATTCCTGATGACTTTTCCACATCGATCGAATACGAAGGCACGAGTTGAATTTTATCTGCACGCGTAAAGAATTCACATGTGTCAGCAAAACTTTTAATAATAATGTTTTTATTGTCTTCTCGCTTAAGAAAAGCTAGCTTTTTTGTAGCGCTTGGTATCGCTCATATTTGAAAGACAGTACATCGGTCTCGACTGAAGACGCTCACTGGGCTGAACTGTACTTTAGAGTCGATTACGTTTACAACTCACATTTTTAAATAAATGCTGCTTTTAAGAGCTCCCTCGTTATTTCTAAGAAAGCAATGTTTCTGAGAGAAAGAAATAACAGCTCAAATCAAGTGAGCAGTTCAGTTCATTAATATAAGCTGAAGCCCTCAGAGTACGCCATTACAACTGGGCATCCCTCTACGCCACATACTTGTGTATCATCTCAACGAGAAATGAATATTGATTTATGTACCTTCTCTTCGGGCTTATACTTTATGTGCATTATTTCTAGAACTAGCAATACATAATGGAGTAGGAGAACCCGAACCTCTACAGCGCTGTATTTAGCATTTTAAACTATGTTCACTTAAGTGAGCCTTTATATTTTGCTTTTACTGCCAATGTCACAATTCGGATACAAAAAAGGAAGCAGGAGAAGCTGGTTTCGTTAAAAATGCTGATGAGACAGTTGATTTCTGGGCAAAAGCCTTAGGTTAAATTGAAGCATTCGCTCCTGATTCCAACGCGTAGTACAGTCAACCAGTTGCCAAAAGTAAATGTCTCCAATTGAATTTGCGCGCGCTCAGAGTTCTGCTTGAAGAAGCAACTAATTCTTTTGTGATGGAGCCTTGAATTTAAAGTATATTTACTGCAGCATCATACTTCCGGTCTATGAAACGTGTCTCGCGTATAGAATACGCAGCCTGATGGTGGCCCTTGATGGCAGCCAAGGTTTTTTCTGCCTAATACTGCTCAAGGCGAGCGTAATCAGTCTGTAAATCACGTTAGGCAACGAAAACAACACACTGGGCCCGAGAAACAGGCTTCTTTTTCTGATGGATAATTTCTTCCGGTGTAATTTACAATGCTCCATAACTGCGCGATTGATGGAATGTAAATTTACCCGCGAGCACGTTCTGCGTCTTAAAAACTATTGGTCAGCTGGGCCTGCTCAGCTGGGCAGTGTAAACGTCAGTTTTGTTTGTCGTCATTGCTCTCATAGTACCCTGTGGTCCTTATTGGGAACAAAACATTGCAGCCAACCCTCGGAAACTTATTTTGGGTGTTAAAGAAACAGAAACGTGTGGTTCCCACAAAAGGTAATCAAGTGTAGTACACTGACCTACGTGTCCGCACAGCCAAGATCTCAGAAAGCATGAATCATGAGAGCAAGATTCCTGCACGAGCTGTTTGGTATTATGTTCGAATTACTAATACTAAAGAATAGTTCTTCCACATTTTCAAATATTATTGTTGCTTGTAATGTGATAGCGCTGTAAATTTGAAAGATGATGTCAACCGTTTACGCTCCCATTACAGTTTTTTACTGTTTGGTGTCTCTAGTATGGGGCTATTAGCTTGCAGTGAATTGTGAATGGCAGACCATAAAACGTGAAAAGTATGAAACTGATAAAGCAGCATCCCTACTGGAGCCGGGTAGGCGCCTTTTCTGGGTTAGCTTCGGCAAGTTGATTGCCTTGTTTCTGTAACTTGGACACAATTTCAGTCAGCTCCTTCTGTCAGGTTAATATGCTGTGTACTAAGCTGGAGACTATAAAAGTAACGTCAATCAAAGAATAATTGGGCAAATTTCAATAATCCTGCACCTTGTCAAGGGATGACCTCGTTGGAGTTTGGCTAATGTTACGTGTACAACAATGTTACCAGCCAAGCTGGCTTAGTGGCAATGCCAGTCAGCTGGTGAGCTCAGGTTGGCGGAATGAAATATTGGCCCTAGAGGCAGCATTTTATTTGATTGAAGAAGTTAGGCTTTTAACAACCATAAATCACAATACGCGCCGCGTTAATTACTGAATGCTAGCAGTACTCGATGCTGAGGCACATGCGTGCACTTGAGCTAGTCTGGTGGCTTGTCTGGCATCCCTCGCTGTGTAGATGTGATTCGCGTGCTATCTGAAGTACAGGGAAAGTTCGCAAAACGGGTTTCAGTGTTGCTCCGATGCAGCCAAAATGCGAAGCTTTCCCCATGCTCTCAGATGATAGTGCGCGTTCGCGAACCTCAGATGTTACAGTTTTATCCTGAGCCCTTCACTGGCGTGTGTGTCATAGCCCATATGCGGGTTTCTGACATCAAACCTATTTTAGCGCAAAAAACACATACCATGATATACGTCTGCGTACAAAACGTACTGACAGTGGGGGCTACGGCAAGTGCTGCTGCAGGGAGAAGTTTGTTTCGTGCATTGAATTGAGCAGCGTTGTTCTGTAATATTTCTACAGCGTTTCTGCAGTTTTATTGAGGAAGACATAATGCTGATTTAACTGATATTTGGGTTAAAAATATTTGCTCATCCTTTTTTTCAGATATAAATCATTATCTTACCGCAGTTACAATTTAGCTAGCCAAGCGTGTAGAATCCTGCTGGCAAAAAAGCGTCATACTGAATATAAAGACTCCTTTAAACCCCAGGTTTAACGAACATTCGTAGTTTCCTAAATACAGGGCAATTAAAAGTAAAAAAATTTTCGGAAACAAGTTAGGAGCCGCTGCGAAAGTCACAATTTTAAAATCCGTGAGAATTATCCAGGCAGTCAACAAATTTCAGTTTTTGAAATTTAAATAAACGTAGTGCCCTTTTTATAGAGGAATAATGCTCTTGTATCCGCGGCTAATTCTCACTTTGGTGTGTCCGTCACAGTTGACTTAGAACTAAAATCGAAAGTGTGAAGCTATGTAGAACAACACGGCGCTACCCGAATCTGTCACCACACGGGAAAAAAAACACTTGTATATACAGATCAGGAGAAGAACAGCGTGCTGACAACGATGAAGAGGAGGACCGGAAGAAAAAGAAGGACAGTGTCTGTGCGGCAAAGTGGGCATGTGCCATTGTATGAGGTTAACAGCAACAACAGCAACAAGAACCAACGGACAAAGATGGGTACTGCGGCTGAGGCGGCATTCCGCTGCCTGCCCGTGGTACGGGCCGTCCTCGAGCGGTTGCCCGTCGAAGACCTGTTCAGCTGCGCGCGCTACGCCGAGCTTTGGGAACTAGTTGCCGTCGAGCAGCTCAGCGAGAAACTTAGTTTTTTCGTTCGGCTCCAGGATGATTTCGGCCATGCATCATCGGACCGGGCGCTCGTCGAGGAACTGCGGTGGCGCCTCTGCCTGGCACACAAGGCGCGTAGGGAACCTGCGTCGGCGATCATTTTCTGCTCCGACAAGCAATACGAAGCAATGAGCCTCGCTTCGTGTTTCCCGGACGACACCAGCGTCGTCCAGGTCTTCGTGCCAAGTCCTGTCTCGCTCCAACGAAGAGGTGTTCAGAAACGACGCGCTGCCGGTCTTTGCTTACTGGTACTTTTTGAGCGGCGCCCCGGCACCGAACTTGTCTCTGAGTGTCTACCAGGAGCCCCATGTTTGCCAAGAGATGATAAGTCGGCCTTTGTCGCAGAGTTTCCCAACGCCAGGCGTAGGCGCTATCGCTTCACCGGAAAGGTGACGTACCGCCACCGCGAGACTGGACAACCTGCCCGCTTCGCACTCTACGCCAGCAGCGCATTCAGCCCTGCGACCTTCCGGAGACCACCCAGCCTCTATCACGTAGCCAGCAGCGTGCTGTGGACGACGGGCCTCAAAGTGCTTAAGCATCCTCCGGTAGATGAGCGTGGTCCCCCTGAATGCTGGGGCACCATGCTTTTCGGCGAGAAGGCAAGGGCAACTTCGATCAAGTACCGTGCATCTGCGACAGATCTTCAACTGCGCGATCACTTGAACCGTGTACAAAGGAGCTTCGGTGACGTCGACAACGCTTTGGTCCTCTTCTTTCAAGAAGAAACAGTGAACATACCCACAGCCGAAGCAATCTGGACCGCATTTATTGGCGCACCTGTCGTACTGGGGACGGCAGTGGATTCCTTAGCTTTGGACGTAAATCTTGTGCCATTTAACTTAGAAACACGCGAAGAAAACGCGTCTACACATTTTCTTGAGAAACCTGTCGTCGTCGCAGTCTATGGTGCCAACTAAAGCTTCTCACGCAGTGAATAGGAAGCCGAAATTTTATGCCTGTATGGTGCAGCAAAGCTTTAACTTTTGCTGCGGTTTATGCGATCTGTCTGAGGATAAGAAGCGCTTGAGCACACCTGTTACATTATTGTGCTCAAATTGCGGTCTCCGCAGAACAATTCTCTATATGACGGTGTGCAGGACGCGAGGGACTCGCCGAGTCGTTGAGACTGGCTCATGTAAGGTACAACACACGAAATGGCCTCGGGCCCTCTGCTCACCCCGACCAGAGGCATTACGTCGCGCGAGCATCAGGTCGCTGCTTTTCTTCAGATCCTCTTCTGATTGTACACGGCTATGGAATAAAGGCTGTGTGTGTTTCTCGCACAAGAATCAACTGATTCTTTACAAGTGAGTTATTCGGATGAAGGAAGCAAAACTCATATGTTTTTCCTGCACAAGCGCACACTCTGAACTAGGTGAATAAATATTTAAGGAACATAAAAATTGACACTTCTTTTCGGAGCGTCAGTAATAACTCAAGCATAGCTTGCGGAGGTCCTCGCATTCTTTCCTTCATAGAGTTAAGTTTGCTGATCGAACTCATTCGATAAATCGAAAACATTGCTGTATTGAACTTTCGCTTCTGAACCATCAATAAAAAGCGGAATTGTAATATTTTCGTTCACTCCAACTGCCCGTCAATTGCACAAAATTCATAATCTGTTTTGTTGAGAATTATTGACTGAGAGCAGACTAAGTTGCGAAAAAACTATGGGGATTGTTTTAATGCAGGCATAGTTTAATGGCTACCTTTCCGCCTCTCCTTTTCCGCAGGATGTCGGCCTTCCGTGCGTAGACAAAATCAGAAAACTTGAGAAATCGAAACATACGCGAGAACGTTGGGTTCCAGTGGGACTCAAACAGATGCCTTTGAATTCCCAGTCAGCGCCTCTGGCAACTCGGCTACCTCCAAAATGCTCCTTGTGAAGTTTCTACACTCTAAACTGGCAGGATTAAACATGGAGTAAGTTTTGCTCTTGCGCTCTAGAAAACTATAGGCCACTATAGCGCACCAGAGGACAGCTTATTCCCTGTTTACTCCATATAGGCGTGTTCGTGTTGAGAGTGTATAGTTAGTAATTCTTCTTACCTTATCCTTGTTCGATGTAGCGGCCATTGTACGTTTCATTTAGAGCCATTTCTAGCATTTTACAAGTCCAGCATTCATGGAAAAATAATTTGAAGATTGGAATATTGCAAGGTGCGGCTGTGGAAATATTGAATTTAATCATCTATTCTTCCATCCCGTAGCAAAATCTTTCTTTTAATGTTTTTCCATGCCTTGTATCTAGCAGTTAAGACACTCTGAGAAAACCAATGGGAAGGTTTTGACACTAGGAAAATAAGTAGTCGTAGTAGCAAAAAATTGCAAGCCCACTGAGGAGACATCTACGGATATATTGAAGGCTATGGTGAACTCTTATGATGTTTGAAAAAAATTGCGCTCATAAGCTATTTCCTGCTGAAAGTTTTTGTCGAGAATGGTTGGGTATAATAGCGGTTTGCTCGTCCTCCAAGGCACCGTTTTGTGCAAAGAATCAAAAGCCCTTACATTTGCCAAGTTGACTTCCGTTGCGTAATTGCAGTTGGACGGTACCATACTTCTCCAGTTTTGTCGCTTCAACAGTGTCGACCGAGTGTGTTGGAGTGTGCTGCGCATGCTCCGTAGATGCCTGTATGAAATCAGACAATCAGACCACTGCTGGCACAGCCCAGTGTAAGTATGGCTCCTCCCTAAAAGGGAAATATGAAAAGGTATATGCGCACAGACCTTCAAGTCCCCACTGAACAGTTGGTGGCGGAGGAAGCTTAACGGTGCGCAGGGTTGTGTTTGAAGTTGACATTGATCACATGGCCTTCGTCATGATTGATGGCAGGAATGATCAGCGCAACGAAACGTCTGATCAATGTTTGCTGGCAACGCTCGGTGTCTACGCATGCCATGAAAACGCGGCTTATCACACACGAATTCGTGCAGCGGAATAGTCATGGCGCAGTACACAGTAGGCCACAAGCTGCTTTTAATGGAACTACTCTTAAATGAAGCGCACTTTTGTTACCCCGCTCACATACACTGTGATATCAATTGTTGTTCCGTAACAACACTATCTGTCCTCAGCTTTACCTGGATACGCGAGAAGAGTTATGACCTTTAACGCCTGGCATCGGGTAACGCTGCAGCAAACAAAGAGCTTGTTCTTGGGAAGGTTATTTATAAACGTTCTGCGCTGGCTGCAACATTTGTCTGCCTTAATAGGTACCTTACTGCGCCGGACTGTCTGCATGCTGTGGCGCCGACTGATTACTTCGCTGCGGAGTTTTGTAATTGCATCAAATTCACGGAAAACGTCACAGAAGAGCTGGCGGATGTAACTTTTCCATTCCTAATCGTTATTAGCTCATCTACATCCACTGCAGGGCAAAATTCTTTTCCCTAATTGTCCATAAGTCAGAAGTCTGCTAGCAGCGGTCAGCTTGGCAGTAGAAGCACCAAAAAACACTCAGCTGCTTGAGATGAGTGAGCGACATGAACGTTGTAGGCAAGCGATTATGCGCGTTATACAGATTATACACTGAGAAAAGTTGCGGTGTACATGCAGCAGTTGTGTGTTCAATGAATTAGACGATGACTGCAGCTTTTGGAATCTTATCCATCAACGCTTATGGGTTTTGCCCCCTAAAGCAGAGAATAATGAATTTCCTCTGCGGTCTCTAAAAAAAACATGACTGTCGATGTGCAACAATGGACTTATGAGTGCCCCTAATTAAATCCAAATCTTTTTTATAGCTAACTGTTCTCAGAGATTCTATACAGCTAAAATGGTACCACCCATTCCGTATTAGGTAGTCAGCCACTTGTAGTCTGTACTTACTGAGCAGTAATCTACGGATGCGGTTAGAGACACACAAAGAAAGGAACATGCTTGTCGGCCATGGCGATGGCGAATTTTATTTTTTTAAGAAGCTTGAATACTTGAATGGTGTAAATATTCGATAAAATGCGTTATGAAAATTTTTATAAGGAAGTCTCAGGAAGACTTTTTATTACACAGAGTTCATTTTGAGCATTACATGCGTGTTCCTTTCACGGTTCGCTCCTTAAATTTCAAAAAACAAAGAAACTCAGAACCAAATTCAAGCGCTGGAACTTGAGCTTTTAATCAAAAGATACCACAAGGAAAAAGTTGGCTTGTAATGTTGTTATCTATTTTCGGCGCAGTATTTTCTATACATATTGCATCGTTTCCAGGCGCGGGATTTTTGCTGTTTTCTCGTTTATATGCTGTGGAAGCCGTAAGGTGCAGCTTGCCAAGGAAAACACATATGATTTTCGTACCTGTCTTAAAAGAAAGCGCAATAAAAAATGCTAAGTGTCCCGTGTGCAGCTTATCAATAGCAAACAGCTTGACGGCTATACAGTAGGTCGTTGTGATATTGAAAGTGAAGAAAATAGGACGAAGTAAGAGCAGCGCAGATAAAAGCAACAAAAAAATGTAGATTGCCTTTCGAAATTTATAGAGCCAGGTAAGCCTCTTTTTGACCGTACATTGGACGAAAGGGGCTGTAATTTATGACATTGCTCGCACCAAGTAGTCAGTATATAATGCAAAATTATGTCAGTCCATTGGCACATTCTCACATTCTCAGAATACTGGACTACATTTTCTGCAAAAGGCAACATTCACTCACAACATTGGAAGACGATACTGTGATGCGCAGCATGCAGTAGCCATAATTTCGTGAGCTATTCTTTCGAGCACACTGTCAAAGAGGAAAGGCACAGCAAACTAACATTGGTGTGTTACCTCAGAAGTCAGACGTTTATACAATCGCAAAGTAAAGGTTCAGAACTAAAATTTATCGGGGCATATAGAAAAGCAAGAAAAAACGAACAATCCGAACCACCTAAAAAGGCTGCACTGAAGCATAGTCTTTCGTTCGTTTCATCTCGGCATAAAAGCAAACCTTTAAGGCCGATAATGGTAAAAATGTGCGCTTAAAATCGCCACGGATAGAAGTTGTAGCTGATGTTTTTTCATGCGAGGAAACATTATTATTTACATTGTGTTGCCCGTTTTGATGCATCTGCTCGGTTGTTGGTCCAGCATGCAGGAAAAATAAACGGAGGCAAGCTTTCATGATGTCACTGATGACGCAACTGTAAATTTTTCCTCAGCAGCTTCCATGTACAACCAGAAAAATATAACCATGTCCCACTGCGAAACACAATAAAAAAATGTTCATTTATGCGCACCTTGCGTCGAACAATTATAATTTAGGAAGATAACATACGCGTCGGCAAGTACGTAGGTCAATATTTTGCTGGCATATATTAAAGTCCATAACATCATTATTCTCCTTGTAAGGCAGGCAAAAGCTATGCGAAAAAAGCACACACGGCGCTTTTGTTACTGCCCCTATAAAGCTGAAGTAATTTCTCAGTGGCAAGCCGCACGACAGCGGCAGCGCTTTATTGCATTAATTTCGCAAATTGTACCTGGCGAAGGACCACTGGGTAATAAATAACGCTACCGCGCACGAGAGAGCGGATATGAAAAATCTTCATGAAACAAAAGCGGAGCTGGCTTTTTGTGTCGCCTCTAACAGCCGCATAGAAAGCGACGAGATGGCCTGTCCGAGTTGAACAGTATCGACTCGGCAGCATTGTAGTCGACGGACTTCGCCTTGCCGGCTATGGCATCTATTGTATTTTGAGGGTGCCTTAAGCTCACATTTGGGCAAAGATATTTCATATCGAGTATTGCTTATGTCGGCTCCTCCTCCTTTGAAAATAGCAGAATGGCAAAATAAGCAAAGATAGTAAAAGCAGCGAATTTGCTTTGACTCTGCTCCCAACGCCACGTTTAGAGATGGGCTGCTTTATCATACTGCCAGGCGGAGAGCGTGGCATCCAGTTCTTTATGTACGGAGGGTGTAGGAATTTTTATTCTTTCTCGCAGCCTTCCGATAAACTTCTAATAACGACGTGTAATTTTGCATCACACGTGCAGTGTGGCTGGGCGGGATTTCGGAGACAGGTCAGGCAGGAATGTTCAGTTTTAAAAAGGGTGCAGAAACCGGCACGAAGGATACATGCACAACAGAAGGCTTGCTTGGTAAGCTCCGCTGATGATAGAAATTGAAAGTGAATAAAGTTTGTTATCGCATAAGTTCTAATGCAGTTTCTTCGACACACTGTGTACAATGCCGAAGGGCGAATACACCCGTGACGCAGTGACAACGGTGGGACGAGTAGCCAGCAAAGGTTCCTCGAGCAATGTGCGCACGACGGCTTTTCTTCCCGTCAATAAACCAAGTGCCAATGAATAAAAATCCAGTTCGTGGCCTTTATACCCGCTTTCTCACATGAAGTTGTCTAGCCGCAATGCCCTCGCACTCACGAGAAAGGCTTCTCACGTCCTATATAGGTGTGATGTTGAAGAAGCCTTCATGGAATTCGGGTGGTACATTTAGGTGTTAGAAAACTTGATGAAAGGGCGAGCTCAACTCGCCACTCGGGTCTTGTTAAAATTATCCGCTGCTTAGGAGACAAGTAACAAGGCGAAAATAATGGACACGAATGCTACAAGCATGAAGGGAAGCCTACAAGAACGCCGATGGAAATTGCGCGATTCCTAAACTTTTAAAGCAGAGCCTAGAAACGAACTACCTTTAGGCCTCTTCTCCTAACATGGTTTGTGGCTCAGCATGAGTTCTCACTTCGCTGCATTCTGCAGCAACACCCTCTCGGTGAGCAGCTGCTCTATTTTCTCAATTGAGACGTCTCCGTGACAACGTGTTCTCGACGATACAGGCTCATAATAGTTGTGTTACTTAATCTCTGGTTACGTTTGGCTGAGAAAAAAACGGTTGCGTGGTTTAACGCCGGCATCAGGAAGAACTTGAGCAGTTCGTGTGTATCACGTCCAGATTATGTCCTAGGTCTAACATCTCCAGAACCTGCCATTGGCTATGCTTACCATTGGCTTCGCCCGCCTTGGCTCAGAACACACGGTTGTGATATAAAACGACGACGTCTAGACGTCCTGTTTATTCCGAGGCAAATACCGAATGAAGACATGGCATTCACCTGTCTGAACTGCTACAGCAGCGGGTGTCTATTGACCGAAGCTCTGGGTCTCGTATTTAAAAACACTACAGAGCTCGCATAAGGATCTATATTCTCGCCTAAAAAAAAAGATACTACTCCCCAACCCGCGTGCCATCTTGTACGTCCAAACAACCTTTGGTTTCAAAGCATGGGACTACCGTACCATCACACTGTTCCGCGTTCGTCCTTTCAACCGAATCCGCCAGTGATGAGGTCAGGACAGTGAATTCACTGGCATGTGTCGAGGCGGTAATGAAGGCGCATAGCGTTGCAGCGCCGGGCAATTCTTGGCCAGTACTTTAAATTTCCGGTGACCTGCACAACGTAACAGTTTCCCGGTCCCTTCAGTGTCGCCTTCGTTCAGCTCTTGGCGCGTCTAACCACTAACACACTACACCGCCGCGAGGAAAGGGGCTGATTCGTTAGGAAATAAATATACAGATTGCGGTTTCTCTGAACCTCTGTGTCGTCCGTCTGAGTAAAGTAAAGCCGCGCACAGCGACCATTCGCAAATTTGTCAGGTACTGCAAAATATTTCGTTTCCCGGCTTCGCACACTTACTGCTTAGGGTCACCCCTCGGCAGGGATAATTACGCGCGGTCCGTTGGAAATTACAACGTGATGGGGCGTGTAAGAAAAGCAGTAAAAAATATGTTTAGAACGTGTTTCTTTTTTTTTGCAGCGGCGCCTTCTAAATATTGTTTTGTGCCCGGAAACTATTTATTTGGAGTTAGACTACATACGCCACTGGTATTCTTGGCTATTTTAGGGTCTCGATAATAAATTTCACTTTCTGCTTGCTTCTTCATTACTATCTTTGTGATCCATTCTAAGCATATTGTCGCTTGTTCGCGGCTGCATGTGGAGATGTCAGCGAAAAAATACACCGTTAACTACGCACCAAAATATGATATTCAGAAATAGGAAAACAAAGCAATTTGCGGCCCATGTCTTCCGGGCCTACGAGCCTCCACACGGGATTATGAGAACGCGAAAAACTGGGGGATAATATTAATAAAATAAAGAAAAGAAATCGCGCCGCCAAAGGTCGATGGCAAAGGCTGGTCACAAAATGGCCCGTACAGATGCAAGGTTCTTCAACAGCCGCCAGATGACAGGTGTTACTTTGAGGTTAATCTCAGGGGGTTCAGAAAAAGAATCTACCCCAGCCTGGAGGGAAATTATAGATTCCTAAGCATTGTAAGTGAACGAATATAATGAACCAAAGCAGACCATCGTGGTCCGGGGCATCGAGAAACATCTGAACGTGCAAACCTTAGAGTGCAGCTGTGATTCTGTGGAACCAAGATGTAAACGAAAGAACTACCACAGCGAGCCCGGCATTGGATGCGCGCGCACGCGTGCTTTAACTTGAGTTTCGGGATGAAGTGGCGCGTGTAAAATTCGTTTGTTACACCAGCAGTGCTCCTGGACAATCGCCTGGGTTTGGCGCATCGAAGAAACAGCTGCACTGCCACACACACAGCCACACAGGTATTCTCCAAGAGACTAAGTAACACAGTTGCCAACTAACTCAACACCACTCAACGCCAACCGACACATTTTCACGCGAACGACCTAAGTAGGCGTAGAGCAGACTTATCAGAATTAACAGATATAGTTGTGCATTTGAAGATATCTAACTAGAGAGGTTTTGTTGACTACATTTATGAAGAATTATCAGTATTGATTCTTTCGCAAAAGTTAACACTCGGTCGTTTTTTTTTTACGGCCGCGTGAGAGGAATTATCTGATATGCAGCTGTTTACCACAAGTTCATGATCCCGTGCCGCAAACTTCTGCGCCGTTTGTGAGCTGTCAAGATTCTGTATTGCAGTTACAGATAATTTTCTTAATAACGCCTCAATAGAACGCGACTGACGGACCCGGATATTGTAATCCCGACCGCTGTCGAATGCGTGTGAATGCGCGTGTAGAATGCGCCAAAGTAAGAATTAGTCCTGAGTTCTGCTCAACAGCTCCAATAATTTTTTTTAGCAGGAAGTCACCACTACGCGGCAGTACTTAGCCTGGATAAAAACTTGGCTGATTTCCACGGACGTAAAGAAATTTGCTTGACTACTTTGTCGCGCACGAGGCACTCCTGAAAACGAAACCTTGGCCGACGGAGGTCAGGAGCAAAAAGTTGATCTAAACTTGTATGAAACCTTCTTACAAGCTTCCTACTGGACTATGGTTTCTTCTCGACTATTGATCAGGGTTTGCCTACAAAAAGCAGAATTTGGCTTGGAGAGAAGATTCGGCCACCAGGTGGCGCCGCCAGAGTGTCAGCAGTGTGGCAATATTTCCTTACAAGTCAAGCCTTGGAATTCTGCAGGAGTCAAGGAACTCGCGTGTGCACAAACGAGGCATCCAATCTAGGCTGTCGAAACTAAAACGCAATCCTGAGCAATACGTTCATTAAGGCAGTTTAAAGTATACTGAGATAATCTTCATTCTGTGAGAACATGCCCAAAACTGTTATTGTGGACGATTTTAAACGTCGCTTAGGCTTAGATACATAGTGGCAAGGCGCCGAAGAATGAGCAGTTCTAGCCGATACTTCGAGAAAATTCTTAATATTTCAGTAAGCTCTCTGCTGCTTGTTTTCTTCTACGAGATGGGGGCTCCTTATGGATTTTATACCCACGCTTTTACAAAGTTCCAACTTGAAAAACTAATCGCTACGCATTTACTGGGGCACAGGAACTAGTCTTGTGTAGGTATTATTTCTGTAGGCCACGTAGCGCTATCATCTATCGCATGAAATTTGTCTCTCCATATGGGGTCAGTTTGCAAGAGAAAAGCTAGATGTCACCATGCGCGAATTCCCGAATTCAAGCAATAGGCATCAGTAATGTTTACAGTTGTAAATTGGCGAAAAAATTCATCACAAAAAAATGGCTATGAGAGAGGAACCAAAAAGCCTGCACACAGGGGCGTTACATGGTCCTATAGTAGGCGGGTTTCAACAGTTCATTGCCGCGCTCGTGGCATACGCACGAGCTAGATCTGCCCTGCAAGCAGCCCAGGAAGGAGGAAACGAACGCGTTGAACCACAACCTCCTAATTAACGAGCAGACGCGCTCATTACATAAAATCCCGTCAGCACTGTCATTTCTCAGCGTGCAGTTCACGCGTGACTCTGCTCTCGTCCTGCGTAATCTCGCCGTCACACAGCTTCAAGTTTATGAGCGAGTTGGCACGCAGGTGCGTAGGGCAGGAGGAATCATTTGTAGGCAACGAGAAGCGTTAATTGTGGAGAAGTACGCTGGGATTAGCGTGCCACCTTTTTTAATAATAATAATTGGTTTGGGGGGAAAGGAAATGGCGCAGTATCTGTCTCATATATTGTTGGACACCTGAACCGCGCCGTAAGGGAAGGGATGAAGGAGGGAGTGAAAGAAGAAAGAGAAATAGGTGCCGTAGTGGAGGGCTCCGGCCTAATTTCGACCACCTGGGGATCTTTAACGTGCACTGACATCGCACAGCCCACGGGCGCCTTAGCATTTTTCCTCCATAAAAACGCAGCCGCCGCGGTCGGGTTCGAACCCGGGAACTCCGGATCAGTAGTCGAGCGCCCTAACCGCTGAGCCACCGCGGGCCACCTTTTTTTCCGTTTTCGTTCTCGGGAGCCGCCAATTAATGTTGCGCAGTAAGTTTCCCTCCGCAGCGGTTGCGCCGAATCAGTCCAGTTCTGAGCGAACATACGGCCTTCACCTTGTTTTCTGGTCTGTTCGCACTAATGGCTGAGTGCAGTATTACGGCGTTGTTTAGATGGTGTAATTTTGTAAAATGCTGGGCCCATATTTCCGGCAGCTATTACCTGCTCAACGGCAAACGAGGGCCTCGATTCTGGCAGTATTCATCCTATAGATAGAATTAAGAGAGTTCTCTTCTAGCTACCGCGCTCACCATTCGATCATGTTCCTACTGACACTCGCGGTGCCGTTATGAACTAAGGTGGCGCTGGTAAACACTCTCAAGGTTCGGTTACACTACACATATATACCCCGGAAAATAGAAGATCGAGCAGCCGTCGCCTCAGCTCAGTTGGTAAAGCACGAGGCCCGAAAATACAAAGTCGTATATTCGTATGTTAGCGTTTTTTTCTCCTTCTAATCGGTTCTCAATTAAGTAATTAATCACTTTACTATTCTCTAAATGATGAACACCACAAATAAAAAATACATCCTCTATTCTATTTAGTTTTGTTGACTGTTGGCTTCTACTATATCTGCTGTGAGAGCTATGCAACTCTTTAATCAAAGCGGACCACAGGGCGTAAATTTTAATTTTGTTGCTTCTTATCTTAAAGGCACAGTAAACTTACTCCTTTACGATTAACCGTTCCAAGAAATGAGAGGAGTGTGAGTCAGCCTTTATATATATTTGTCTCAGATCCGCCAAAATGCTTTGAGGGCAACATCCGCAGTCTCAGCAATGTACTCTGCATGGGTCTATTGTTCTGGCTGATTAATATTTAAAAACTAAACCTATTCATTTTTCTGCGTATTAAATCTGTCTATTTTTTTTTAGTGTTATTGGCAACTTCTGCAGTCAATATTGCTGCCCCAAAACACTCCACAAATATGAGTGCAGAGGTAAGATCTTACCTTGCCTGTAAGCAGCTCAAATTGTTTCTCAAAAAGTTTTGAAGAAGTCAAAAAGTTTTCCCTGCGAGAAGAGACAAAATTGAACTCCCTTTTAGGAACACAAAGACGTGACACGCAGTACTAACGCAAATCTACGTCGCGAAATCTACACAAGTGAAACAACGTTAAGAACATATCTATCAACACGAAGATTAGTGTCTGTGATTACGTTTTGTTTGCAGCACAGGCAAGAAAAGACTAGAACGCAAAATGGGTCCAATGATGTACGTGAGGAGAAAGTAGACTCTAATATTGTTTACTCAGCAACTAAATGAATGCTTATGCTGGGAAGCTTATACCTATTTTAAAAGATGGCCCAGCCATTGCATAAAGAAAAAGACCGCAGTTCAATTTGTACGCGTTTAATTGTATTCCACGGAAGGGTGGGATAATTCCGCATGAATCCTTTTACTTATCTAGGAGAGTGTTTTGCCAGATACAGGTACTTCTGGAGAGAGAAAGAGAGAGAAAGACGGAAAGGCAGGGAGGTTAACTAGGCAGCGCCCTGTATGCTATTTTACAAGTGGGAAGGGGAACGGAGGGAGAGATAGAAAAGGAAGAGAACAAAAGAATATGATCACTTTTCCACGTGTCCGTTGGCCGTTACTTGTAGGGTACACAGGGCACACACTGATTGTTCACAATCTTGCACTCAGTCCTGAGTCCTTCCAGAAATTTAAAAGTGCCTTCAAAGCTGTCCTTTGCGATGAAGGCTTACTCCAAGGATAGGACCCAGAATCTTGGCTTCAGTTAGGGGCCGAGGATCTAAACGGCGGAGTGTTACAGCCAGGAGTGCGCGCTCACACTGAAACCGAAGGCAGTTACAAAGAAGGTGTTCTATAGTTTCGCCGCACCCACTTCTGGAAGACCCCGATACATATACCAGGTGATAACGAAGACGAGGTGGTGGATGAAGCTACCCCTCGACCCCACGCTGCAGAGTGGGGCATGGCCCTTCAGGTGCTGTCGGCGTGCTGAAATAGAACGACCCTGAAGGTTTGAAGGTCTATTTTCACAACGATTTGTTCCGAGGAAAGCCAGGGGAAAAGCAATATGGCAAGCTTGAGAGGTCCTAGCTTGCTCAACAGAGCAGACTGAAAGCACTATAGCATGTGCCCTGGTGAAGACAACCAGTTTCGAAGACGCCCAGTCAAGTCTACCTGATTGCTGACTAGAACAATACGTGGTCTATGAAGCGCTCTAACCTATAAGAACATATTTCGAAATATGGGCCCCAGATCCCATTTATCGTCATAGCTTAAAAGGAAAGCATATTGGCTATTCTGCAAGAAGGTAAATCAGTGAAGACGAATTTACGACAAGTAAGGGAGGTTATTGCAATCCAGTTGGCGATGAAAATTCTTCGTTTTTCCCGGCTGGTCGCGTATGTAAAGCTCTCAGTGAAGACAGGGCTAATCTCAGCTATAAGCATGATCTTCTGAAGAAGCCTTCGGCAAAGAAGATCAGCCGCAAAGCAAACTTGTGGAATGTAAATGTCAACGGAGGATAAAGTGGCAGAAGTCCAATGTGCACCTTTACTCATCCTTTGCAAAGAATTGCTTGCGGACAATTCGCACTCAGTAGCCTGAGACGTAGAGTGCGGCTGAGCTGACCACGATCATTATCTGCTTGAGAAACAAAAGTCGCTTATCAACTTCCCTTTCCTGCTTCCTGCCAACCTCCAAGTCAAGGTATAGTATGTGAGACACTATGGTACTTACGATGTTGATCAGACAGTAAAATATTCTTTTGGGCAAATAGGTTTGTATGGACGTAATTAAGTCTCTTAAGGGAGAGGGGGGGGGCTTCTGGGGTTTTAAAACAAAGACTGGGTCTAAGCGACAAAAACCGGGAAAAAAATTTATGAACTGCTTCTGTCAATAAAGGTTTGCTGCTTCTTTCTTTATTTTTATTTCGGTACAATATTTTGCTCGACAGTGCCAGCTCATGTTGCTCCTGTTGAAAATGTAGTACACAGATTGCCTAAATTCATTAAAGCTGAAAAGTTAACTAATTTTTAGGCATCTTATGTTTGCACTACAGCGCACTTGTTTCTTCAACTTTCAGGCTTTGCAACTAAAGCGCCTGTCTCATCCTTGCTCGCAGTGCTTCGGCAGTGATGACTGTGATTCATTTAGAACGAGAGGTTGGTAGAGGGGCGACTAAGAGGGATGATTCCTTGCGTACGTAAGGGGTAGTGTGGTGCACGTTTTCGCACAGAGTGGCGGGAAAGCTTGGATGTTGCTGTCATGTGAAAAGAATATGTGCTGAAAATTGCAACTCGAAAATCAAAACTTGGAGGACGCTTAAGCTTCGTCTTTAAAAGAGATGCGACACCGTGTTGCAGCGCTGCCAAGGAGTCCACGGAACGCCAACGCCAGTTCGGCGCGACGCGAGGCCCGCGGCCAATTTCAGGAAAGGACGCTTGTCTCACATATCTCGGTGGACATCCGAACCGGGCCGTAAGGGAAGGAAATTGAAATGAAAATTGGTTTTAAGGGAAGGAAATGACGCCTGTCTCATAATTCTCGCTGGACACCCGTAACGTGCCTTAAGGGAAGGAAAATCCCTTGCCTTACTGCGCAGTTCAGGTGCCCACCGAGATATGCCATTTTTCAGTAGAGACGAGCTTTTAAGGACGCAACGATCGCCGCCCCTCGTTGAATGGTAGAACCAGCAAAAAGGAAGTGTACACAGGCGCGTAGCGTTCGGTGATAATGCGTTAACTTACTTTAAGGTTCCGAAAACAAGGAGCTGTAGCAGGAACCTTTACGCGAAGGCCATGCGTCACGACAGTAACTGCTGCCACGAACTGCGGGCCCTGCTTATCAGATTTGTATGAAACCTGCTTGGATCACCAATGGGACATTGTCTGCAGTGATATTTGTAAATTGGTATGTTTTCTGTATGACTCATATGGAGAATAATTTGAGATGGAAGATAATATTCTTGAATTGAGTGGAACAAGACCACATGCCACCTCTCAGATCCGGTTGAATAGTTTCTTTTAATTTCAGCACCTAAAATAAATCACACAAAGCTTTGACGAACCACAGCAGCGCTTTATCTAAAGTGATGGTGAACGGTTCTCAATTTGTAAATATGCAAGCAACTGCGAAAGCAGAGGCTATAAGAACAGCTAGCTTGTATAACGTTCAGACGACTACAAGCTTCCAAGCCTCGAGGTGCGTTTTCGTTATGCGAAACTCCATGGAATCAAATGTAGCGACTATGTTGTCCTCTTGGTGTGATATACAATATACTGTAGCCATGCTACTTCTAAACTCTAGCGAAATGCTGACCTGGAGGTTTCTGAAACCCTGGATTCAAACTATTTCCGCCTTTTTGTTTCACTCTTGGAGTCTTGAGAATTTACAAGAAGGTAATTATCATCGCCCATGTTAGCATTCCACCATATTCATGAATATCAGGCGTCAATATCTGCAATCATTTGTTGTGCCACCATCCCACTATCGGTGCTTCTCGTTAATTTTGTTGCAAGTTGCGGGCCTTTTTCGGCCGTACTCTTAGACCTCCTCAATTAGAGAAACTACGGCCTCCAGAGCCTACCGCATTCCTGCCCTGGCTTTCTCCGGCAACATTGCAGTCCATATATGAAACGTCCGCACTGTCCACTGTTATGACACGTGAGTGGAGCTGCCGCATGCTCTGTTCCGAATTCCATAATGTGGGCAATTAAGCGAGGCAGGTGCAAAAGAAGATAATTATCTCTTTCCGTCCACTCGGCTTGGCACTGCTTTAGACCGCCGCGCCCCCGCCCACGCTAGTTCTTCTTCGCCGGCGGGCAGGAAATTTTCTAAATACATGCGTAGACTGTCGTCACGAACTAAATTTTTGCGCGGCTTTCTCTGAACTGGCCAATACATGGATCTCAGGCGCCGGCGTAATACACAACTGCCCCAGAAAAAAAAGGCAGGAAAAGCTAAAGCTGGTTTGTGCTTCGCTCTGTCTGATTGCAAAATTGGGGGACGGTTTCTCATGTATTCAAAAGTTATCTTTTTTTTTAAGGGTAAGAGGCGGAAGGAAGTACGTGTACTTTTCGCGTGACGGTAAGGAGAAGGCACCCTGCTTCACCGCTTCCCCTCTAATGCCGAGGTATACCAATAGAGCAGTAGCAAGGCGACTGCTGCATTCCTCAATCCTAGATTCAGATATCCATGGGCATTGTCATCCAGTTGCTTCTAATGCATTAGCTTAAACGTAATGCGTCCGTGTGTTATAAATGTAGTTTCTGGTTAGGCGGCTGGACAAGTTGAAATATACATAGACAGTCATTATATGAAAAAGGGAAGATTTGTTTAGTTTTCTGGGATGGGCTGTCATATTTTCCTTAAGTAGGATGCGTCGATGGACTAGTGCTGCTTTCAGGCTGGAGACTCCGCTCTCACCGTGGCCGTCTTGAGATATCTTCCTCGCCTGGCTTAACTGAGCGCGCTGTGACGGTGGACTGTTTGGAAGCCAAATTGGCCGTTAGAGGCTGAAAATATGCGCAATTGGTGCACTAATAACACAGAGTAGTAACAAAGAAAGTAGAACCAGTAATCTAATATATCGGAGCTGTTAACCCTCCCCGAAACTCCTCGCCTTCTGAACATTTGCTACTTCTCACAATAATAGAAATTGTAAATATGCTTCTAAATATCATGGAACCTTCGTTTCCAGCCGCAGTTAAATGTCCGTCAACGACAGCCTTTGAAGACGTCCAGCACCTTCTCACAAAAATACTAACGCTGCACGAATGAATCGAGGACACCACCAGTGAACTTACACCGCTCTTGTTAGCCCGACGACGCAGTGCTACTTATTGAGATAAATATACATTTTTATAAGTGCAACTGCTATGGCATTTTGCAATATATTGCTCACGTAGTGCGCAAAGGTGTCTGTTGCCTGAGACAGACTGATGAGTATCATGATATGTACCAACAGAATTTTTTAACGGAAGCACTGAGTCTGCTTGGTTAATTCATCAGCTCTCTTCCTGTAATTAAATGTATGTTGAAACAGTTGCCTTTGTCGAATATCCTGATGGGTTGCTTACTTTCATACTCTGCACTTGATTTGCCCGCATGATTGAGTCTGCGTTAGTGCACGAAAGCTTTAAGTGCTCTTACGCTATGAATCGGAACACAGATTCTGCGATATACATTCCAGTGTCATCTGGCGCTTAGCATACTGTATCATCTTACCCTTAGCTTAAGCCCAAGGTTGTGTAACCTACATCACATTCTTTGCAGGCGATGCTGTTGTGTACATCCATCCGACAACCGATTATAACGCAAGATGAACTCGTCCAACGTGTGGTGGCGTATAATTTGTATTTTCAAGGTTGGAGTATCCCTCCATCCTTGGAGAAGCACTAAAATTCTGTAAAATATTCCTATGTTGTACGTTTTCATGACCAGTCACAAAAGTTGGCATCTACGTTGTAGCGCGCACGAATTATTTTGGGCTGGATAAA